>NC_068571.1:35317247-35620277 GCF_025698545.1 Gossypium raimondii | reverse complement strand
TTTGACTGAAATAGGAGTCATACTCAACAATAATAATTTTATATTTAAACAATATTTATTGAAAATATTTAATAATAAAACATGAATATTTTATTTTTATAATATAAACATGTGTATGTATTTAAATCATGCTTAACTTCATTTATCCCTTCCAATTCTAATAGACCACTACACACTCTCGTGTGTAGATATATATAGATATAAAAGAAGGGATAGAAGTAGATATGAAAACGTTAGTTCTTTTGAGTTCTAAAAGTTATATTGAAAGTAGATTTTGATTTTAGAATTAAATTTTAAATATTAAATGATTAAACATTCTAAATAACTCATCATTATACTTTTCGTATTTGCATTAATAATCCCTAATCGTAATTTACTGTGAACACATTTACAAGTAAGCCGATAAATTGCCATACACAAATCGTTTCATATCAAATCTTATTTGCTACCATTGTTTTTAAAAGCAAACAGTCAATTAATGGCATGTACAACACAGAAAACAAATATACTTTGTAATGTTAATGTAAAGTGTGATAGAAAAATCCTTAATATTGATTAAGGATTGATTTATATAAAATAAAATACCCTTTTATGCATGTTTGAAAGCTTATAAAAGATTCCTGCAAAAGAATTATAAATTAAATCATTGACATTTAAGGTTTTTAGCCTTATTTTTCTATTTTATTATTTTTAACTACACAATTTGTTTTAACTTAAGTTATTACTAAGGATTTGAAGAATAAACTGATAAGAGAGTGATCAAAGCAAGGTTGAAATGAAAATATTGTTTAAGAGCTTGAAATGAACAAGAATATTATGAATATTTGTCAAATATGATTTAATTGATTTAACCAATCAATGAGTTAAATAATATACAATCTCGTATACACTATTTATGCTATGTTATAATTAATACGACAACTAATCGTGCATTGCCCAGGCTAAGAAGCTAGTATATGTAATATGTGTAACTTCAAATTAAGTTTTATTTAGGTATTAGTTATTAATTTATCTATATAAGATATTAGTTATCATAAAATGTCATCTTACTATTAAATAAATTTCAATTGCTAAAATTGATAAGTTCGATGGCATCACAAATTTCAATTTGTGTCAAGTTCAGATGACGACAATTCTGATTCATGGTGATCTTGAGAAGGTCTTTACAGAGAAGAACCTGTAGACATGGATAAATCAGAATGTGATAGGTTAGATAAAAATGCTCTATCCACGAGTCAATTATGTCTAACAAATAATGTGTTGCAAGAGGTTTTGATGGAGAAAATGACATTCACCTTATGGAAAATGTTAGAAACCCTTTACGCGGCTAAGTCTCTGGCTAACTGATTAGTGTTGAAACAATGGTTGTACACATTCTGCATGAACGAAGGTGAGCACCTTAGAGATTACATTAGTTAATTTATTATTCTTTTGAATGATTTAAAGAACGTTGAGGTTCAGATTGATAATGAAGATTAGACTATGCTATTATTGTTCTCTTTACCCCATTCATATAAGTATTTCAGGGAGACCTTGATTTATGATAGAGATAATCTCTCATTCGAGGATGTGAAGGGTCATTTGTTGAGTAAAGACAAACTCGACAATGAGTTTGGTTTGGATAACAAGTTAGATAGGCAAGCTTTTGTTTTGGTAGCATCAAGGAAGCGATACAAGAGATGTTACTATTGTAAGAAGTTAGGTCATGTCAAGGCAGATTGTTACAAATTGTAAAATAAAAGGGTTGCTGAGAGCAATGAGGAAGATTTAGCTGGTGCTAATTTGACCAATGACAAGAGTGATGATTTCTTATTGGTGTCAACAAGTGAAAGCTCCGAGCTTACATCAGAGTGGATCCTAGATTCGGTGTGTTCTTCTATATGCGTCCCAATAGGAATTGGTACTCCACATACAATTCAATTGAAGGTGGAGTTATGCATATGGGGAATGATTCACCTAGTAAGATAATCGGTATTGGTATTGTTCAGATCAGGATGCACGATGAAACAATTAGGAAACTGTCAGATGTCAGGCATGTGCCTAACTTAAAGAAAAATCTATCTTATTAGGAAATTTGGGTTTGAAAGGTTATATAATTAGCATAGTTAAGCGACATTAAGGTATCCCGTGGGGCTCTCGTTTTGATGAAAGGTAAAAAGGTTGATAGTCTTTATGTTCTGGAAGGATCAACGGTGACTAATAAAACAGGACATCCCTCGTCTATTAAAGAGTCAAAGTCGACTCGTTTGAAGTGTAGACAACTTGGTCATAGGAGTGAAAAAAGTATGACCGTTTCGTATAAGATGAGTTCTCTTTTGGGTGCAAGTTTTGAAAAGATAGGGCATTGCGTTCATGGAAATTAGACCCGAGTCAATTTTGATTTAGCAATGCACAAGTTGAAAACTAGAAGACTTCCAGCTTCAAAGCACAACTTCGACTTAGTTAATATCCTGCATAATTTAAAATAAGCCCGTGGTGGGCTTTGGTAAAGAAGACGTCATGGAAATACGAGTCAATGTGGAGATTTGTGGAGTTATGTCTTGTATTTTTCGGTTTTTCTTCTCTCAGTTAAATTCTGTTTTTAGTTTACCACTTAAACTTTAATTAGTGTAAGTTATTTTAATATTAGTTTTCCACTTAAATTTTGATTAGTGTAGATTATTTTAATATTATTTGACCTACAAATTTAGCCTATAAATAAGTTATTTTCGCCCTAGAAAAATAACCTATTACACATTTAGGTATTAACTTTTACAAGCTTTCAAAGAATTTTGTGCTTACATTTTGAGGGTTTTTATTTCGAGTTTTGGGTTTAGTTTTATCTCCATATTTGTACTATTTGTTTTTTCCATTTTAATGAAATCATTTTACCTGTGGTTTTTTATCCTTTTTGGAGGGGGTTTTTCCACGTAAAATATTTGTGTTATATCTTTTCAATTTTCTTCGTTATTTTTACTTGTTCGTTGCTTAATCGAATTTATCCCATCACAAGTTTATTTCATCATAACTCTCAATTTATAATTGTCTCAATCGAACTAATATTCAATCGATAAATATTAAGTGAAATTAAATGGTTGATATATATATATTTTAAATTTAAAATTTAAGGATGAATTTTGTAGTTTAAAGTTAGTTTGGTGGCATGTGTAGCAATAGCTGAAAAAGCAAGCATTAGCTGTTAAGATAGGGTGGTTGTTGTAGGAATGGCATGGCCGTTCACCACTAGTATTAGCTGCATATGAAAAATTTCTATTCAAAGAATGTTCACTCTCCATTTTTCAAACACTAATTCCTATGTTTTCTGTTTCTTATTTGGAAAATTTTCAGTATCCCATATTTGATTCAAAATATGCAACCAATAAAATGAAAATAAAAAAAAATTGTTGATTATTATTTGAGTAAATTAAAGGGATCGTTATTCAATTATAAAAAAAGTTTTATTTTAAGCACTCAAAATAAAATTTTTGTAATTTAAGCACTTATATTACATAATTCGGTCATTTTGGTTACTCCGTTAAAACACAAGCGGCAAGTTGATGTGGTATTTAAAAGAATCAGTATAATAATAAGTTTAGCCCCAAATTTTATATATTATATCGATCTAGTCATAATTTTAAAAGTTAACCTTCAAAATTTACAAATGTTCTCAATTTGATCCTAATTCTAAAAAAATCAAAGAAATATATAAAATCCATAAAATTTTCAAAAATTGTATAATAATAAATTTAAAAATAAAATAATATATAAAATTTAAAAAGATTTTTAAAAAATAAATTTAAATTTTTGGGCTAAGGAAATTAAGGATGTTTTCGAGATTGGGGCTTAAGGCTCTAGATATGGATGGTAAACCTAGCTTGTACTATCAGAAATATTGGGATATTGTGGACAATGACATCATTTCCTCTTATCTTTTTTTTCTCAACTCCGATGTCCTGCTCAAATAACTCAATAAAACCGTTACAACCCTAATCCCCTAGGGAAACTCTCAAGCCAGTCCAATTGATTTTAGGCCCATTAGCATGTTTAATTTTGCTTACAAAATTATCTTAAAAGTCCTTGTTAATCGCCTCGAAAAAGTTATGCCATCGCTTGTTTCTGAATTCCAACATGCCTTTGTTCAATGACAAGTGGAAAAGACTCTTTTGTTGTTTTCAAAATTGATATGAGTAAAGCCATTGTCAGGTTCAACGTGAAATTTCTTTATTGTTGTCATTAGGAAATGAGGTTGGACCAAAGAAGGATTAATTTAATTCACCAATGTATTTCTACCGTTTCTTATCAGGTTCTCCTCAATGACTCCCTCTCAAGAGGTTTTAACTCTTCCATAGGTCTTTCACCCTATCTCTTTGTCTTTTGCATCAACATCCTCTCTCTTATGCTGCAAAAAGCTTATTGAAATGGATCAATCCCAGGAGTCAAAATCTCGAAGAATGCTCCCTCTATCAATTATCCTCTTATGGACACCATTAAGCCTATTGATTCAGGCATTGTAGTCAGCTCATGTCTCCACCCTCTTGACAATTACTGGAATTAGAGCATCGGACCTTCTTAGTAGAACCCTCTCCATTCGAGGCGGCGAAGATAAAATTATCTGGAATTTTGATTAGAATGGTCTCTTTTCTATCAAGAACGCTTATTCCCATTTGTATCATTCGAATTTTAGTAACCCTTCTCCTCCACGTATGCAAAAAGCTTGAGCTAATTTCTGGAGCCTCAAATTTCCCTATAAGTTAATCATTTTCTTACGGAAAATTTGTCCTAACTACTTTCCTACAAAAGATCTTCTTTCGAGGAGACTTTCTCTGAAAGACAATCTTTGTTCTTTCTGCAAACCTCATAGGGAATTGACCAAGCACCTCTTCCTCAATTGTACTTTTGCTAGGGCTGTTTAGTTTGGATCTCCTCTCACAATACAGTCGGATCAGTTGCAAGTTTCCTCCATCTCCAGCTGGTTACTCCAATGGCTCCATACTAACAATATTTTCAATCACGACTCAAGGAGATTTTACTCTATTTTTTCCTCTATTCTCTGGATTATTTGGAAATTAAGGATTGGAGTCATTTTCAGAATAGCTGATCCCAGTCTTGTGAGTGCACTCATTAGATTTTGTGACCTCCACAAGTTGGTCCTCAGTGCTTTCCCCCTTGATCCAACCCAGGCTCCTCTGCATAGGACCAGAGCTTTTCTTATCACTGGAGATCCTTGTTCGGATTGGACACTCTCTTTAAGCGTTGTCCATGATCTCTAGAACAATATGACTGGTGGAGTTGCAATTGCTCAGGACTCCAGAGCCTCCTAAATCTTATCCATCAAAAAATTTTAATTTGTAAGCAAACTCTAAGCTAGAATGTTATCTTGCACTCAATCCTCTTATCTCTAAGATCTCACAATATTTCTTCTTGTACAAAAAATAGACCACTATTATTCTTGGATGGAAACTCTAACCAACACTTAAGGATGTCGAACATCTCCTCCAACTTGTCACCATCCAACAAATGGGTGATAGCTATTCTAATTTGTTACTTTGAGTCTTGTTGTATCTTAGAAGAAAATATAAAGGACACTTTTTGTTTAGGATATGTGGGTTTTATTTTGAATTGGGATTTTATTTAATTGGGTCAGACATTAAGTTGGTATTTTGAGTCAAATCGGTTTGATAAGCGATTGACTTAAGTGACAAAATCAAATTCATAATAAAAGAAAATCACCGAAACTACAAAAATTGACATCGATTAAATTGATGGAGCCAGATTTTTCAATTTAAACTGATTACCTTTCCCTAATCTCTTCTCATCTATCTATGACTTCTTTTTCATTTACTATTCTAGTTTTTATTTTGTAACTTGAAACAGTACCATTCTAAAATTGTGAAAAATAAAATATAATGTCAGAATGATATCATCATTCCATAATTTGAAAATTGTATAGAAATTCAAATATATATAAACACTTCAAAATTTTTAAAATTAAACTTCAATATGTATAAAACCCTAACCTAAAAGACCAGAATAAAAAGGGCTTTGGACCCAAAAGACTTGTATATGATAAAACCAAAAACTTTCAACCCGAATTTAATATTAAAAATACAATTAAATATTTTCATAAAAGTTTTAATTGTTAATTTATTCAAAATATTTTTGAAAAAGTTTTTAGTTTGCGGGGATTGCAACAAGAGAATATATCAAACCGTTTTGTAAAGAAAGTGATGCAGAGAAATAGTTTGGATCAACAATCCTACTCTGCAGGGATTAGTTTAATAAATGATTTTATTCAACAATTATTCTAGAACACGTATGAACTTAAGCCTAATCTATCCTTACCCCCAATAATAAATTCAATTGTTATGATCATTCACCCAAAATTCTTACTTACAAACAAAATAACTCTCCAATAAAATAACCAATACAAAAGACAAAAAAAACTTGATTGAAAGCTCTCCTAAAAGTAGATTCAATATGTGTGACAATTGAACTTATTTATAGATCTTGATCGACTGCGTCAAGGAATTTAAAAATATGCCATTTCCCTTCAAAATTCAATCAGAAGATAAGAACAAGTCTTTCAACATAACTCATTTTCTTTGTAGCACAAATCAACAATCATTTGTTATCCAAATGCATTTTAAGAAATGTGCAAGTCACAGATTGTGGAAGAAGATGACAACAATAAAATTTGAACCTTGGACTTTGAGGTTTAACCACAACTCCGTTGTTGGGACCTTTATTTTAATATTTTTGGGGCTAAACAACAAAATAATCACTCAATTATGAGAGTATTTTTTTTAACTTCTCAACTATAATTTTTTTATTTAGTTACTAACGTTTTTCAAAAGGATTTGTTGGTCACTTTGTTGTTAAATTGTTAAAGGAAGGCTGATGTGGTATTTTTATTGACACAATAATAAATTTAGCCTTTAGTTATTTACACATTCTTTCTATTTGGTCTTAATTCTAAAAAATTTAATAAATTTAACCCTTAATATTTGCACATTCTAACAATTAAAATTTTGATTATAAAAATAAAAATATTAAAAACCATTTTTGATAAAAATCTAAAATTTTATAAAACTACATAAAATTAGAAAATTACAAAATATAAAAAATATTTTTAAAATTTTAATTGTTTACAGGAGGGATTGTAGCTCTTACATAGATTCATAATTTAACTCTACTTTTGTTTAGACGATTAAATCATTAGTGAAATTACTGAATATTTAATGCTAAAAATTTATTTCAATGCTTTTTAAAGTAATTAAGAACAAAATGCTAAAAAAACAATCAAATTTCAAGAGACATTAATGATTGAATAAAAAGAAATTATAGTGGAGTGGTAAAATAGAAAAACATTGGTAACTAAAATAACTGTCTGTGTAAATTACCCAATTTAAAAAAATTAAAATTTTTAATAAATTGCCTGTAATTACACATATTTATACAATAAACATATATCAAACACAAACCCATAAAATAACCCAAATTTCTCATAAAATGAAATGATATCACTGAAAAATGAATAGAGAAATCTAGTTTACTAATTCATTTTCATATTAGTTGAGTTACAAAAAGTAACCATAACACTTCCCATCATTTAGATACCTTACCCAAATACCCAAATTTAAATGCAAAGCACATACTTCCTTTAAAAGGAAATACTAGTACAATTTACCATCATTTAGGGAAAAAAGAAGAAGATCAATGGCCTATAATTGGATAATTCAGCACTTTAACTAGAGAAAAACATAGATATAGTTAGGAATCTAAGGGCATTTGGGGCCTCCTCTCTTGGTCTTCCAATTGTTGTAGCAAGGGCAAGATTGTTTGTTGCCGTAAGTGCCTGGAGGCACACACAAGCACTTGGCACAACACTTTTGGCAGAAGAACATGCATGGTTTCTTGTATGCTGTAGCTGAGCATCTCTGTGTGCATCTTGGACCACACTCTGCGTTGTTGTATAGACGAAGATATATTATTGTGTACGGGTGAGAAAGGGTCCAAAACCATGTGCAAGTATGTAAGAAGGATCCGTTGTTGGAAATTATCTATCTTGTTTGGATTTTAGTGGCGGAGAAATTTAATGATATTCGATAACATTTGCAACTCTTTTGAAACTTATACCAAATTAGATAATTAGAACTGTTTTTAACTCACCTTGAGGACGAAGGCTCCCTTGGGTGGCACCATACTGCATTTTACATTGCAAAACCAATTAATACAAAAGGTTAAAGACAAAACAAAGTTTGAGGTTTGATAAGTTTTCAGTACCATTCCATTTCCATGGTTGCCTTGTCTTTGTTTTTGAGAAGGGCTTGATGCCTAAGCAAAAATAGAGATGCCAAAAAATCAAACCATAGCTTAAAATGGAAGTACAATTTTGGCAAATATTTGTCTATTGCATAAAATTTATGGGTGTTTACTTTTGTTAGTACTAATAAGAAAATTATTATACCATATACAGATATTATTATTAAAACAAAAGTGAAGTGATTTAAGACTAAATTATGAAATTATAATAAGTTTAATTTATATATGTCAAACAGATTGTGTGCCAATTTCTCATATAGTAAGAGGATTAAAATGAAAAAAGAGGCGAGTAATAGTAGCATACCTGGATTTCTCCAAGTAAAGCAAGTACTAAGAGAAAACATAACATAACAATGACAAGTGATTTAGCCATTTGAAGATGATGAAAGCTATGAAAATGGGGAAAGAAAAAAACGGTTAAAAGAAGAAGAAGAAGAGAGATTGATGATTAGAAAAGTAGGGAAGGTGAGGGTATTTATAGGATGGTACCATGCTTGCTTGCTACTTGTTACTTGCCTTTTTCCACTAAATTCATTTCATATGGATCACACAGTTTCCACCCTCCAAATAAAAAAATTGGTTTAATAATAATAATACAAAGTTTGAGGTTATGATCCTGCACAATGGTTAATTCACTGTATGAATTTAATTGTCAAGTTCAAGAATTAAAATAGATTGAATTATTATATTTAGAGTAAAAAATTATATTATACCTTAATTATATTATATATACTAAGTTATAGTACACCTCTCATGTATGTGGCAAAATATTATGTAAAATATATATTAAAATTAAATGAGGTTTTAATTGAAATGATGAAGTCGAGGTTTTAGGATGTTGGTCAATGTTTCTGGAATTGGGTCGATGGTCAAACCATTCTAACTATCAATTCTCGGATTGGCTAGTTCAAATCAAATAAATTATTAAAAAATATAAAATCATGTTCAGCCATTTGTTTTTTAGCCTAGTTTAACAAGTTCGTAGGTCAATAGGGTTTTTTGCCCTCTCTTTAGATCATACCTCGACCAATATGTAGTTCAATTGGTCCAATTGGTAATCCTACTTGATTCTGAAACTAATGGTGGTGCCTTAGGTTCAAAACCCTTAGTCATCATTTATGGATTTATTTTGAGTTTTAAACAGAGTGATTTTTTTAATAATTTTTCAACAAAATTAATATTTGATTGATTAGTGACATTAACAAAATCAATAGCTTAAATAGTGTATAAATCAATTCGAACTATGTAAGCCTAAATAATGTTTTACATGATCGATTGAGTTCAAATATTTTCTCATATTTTATGGTAAGTCGACTTAAACACTTGTATATTTGTTAATATGAGATTGGATCTTATCTCTATGGGTCTGCAATCATCAAAGAGAGTGAAAAATAGAAATAAAATAAGAAGTCGTCATTTTTCATTATGATGCATAAAGTTAATCATTCTAAATTAGAACGAGAGAGATTCTATAGTAATTGAAATTATTCAAATTTTTAAAATTTCATTTACTCCTCTCATTTAATAAACAAAAGAATTTTTGTTAAAATTTTAAAATTTCCTTCCACGCATACGTATGGAATATATATATTTTCTATCATTCTAATTTTCTTTAAAAGTTTTAATATTCAATAATTATGTTAGAATGGAAGTAGGAAAAGAAAACATCTCCCAACACTAAAAATTTCCATTCTCAAGACATTTGACATTAAAACTTTAGTTAAAATTAGCTGCGCCAGTTTAGCATTCTTTTTAAAAGTATTTTGGGACAAAAAACATTTTTGAAATAAAATATTATTAAATAAAATACTTTTGAGACAAAAAATATTTTGTAAAAGTATTTTTATTTTTGCCAACAGCAAAAACAAAAATTTTAATTTTTTCTCAAAAATGTTTTTTAAGCTAAAAGTGCTTCTAAAAAACAAGGTTAAACTTGTTCTTAATCTATTCAATTTACGGTAAAAGGAAAGGAGGATAGGAGAGGCCCAGCAGCATGTGGCGAAACACATGCACATCTCCGTCTGATTTGGACCCCTCCACATGCTTTAACCGACAGCAACGCGAAGCATGAGAAACAGGACAGTGGACACCAGAGCATGAACCACAGTCTCTCATTTTCCTCAAAACTCATGCCCCAATTTATCTTACCTTCACTGAAACAAAACGCTTTTAGATGTTGATATTCAACCTACCATTTCATGCCCATGTTCTCCTCCTTGCTACTTGCTGCCAATGTCTACCACTCTTAATAGTCATTATTTTCAAATGTAACAACTTTACCAACAGTAGCAAATACGTAATGCAACTCATTCGACTTCAGAAAAAAGCTCAGGCTAGAATTTCCGGTGGGAGGGAGTATTCCACTTGAAGTTAAGAAGGTCCAAAGCATTCATCAGTAAACAAGCAATTTCAGTGGTCGGTTCATCAATCATCATATCATAGTCATGATTATTTTCTTGAATAATTTCTTAGTTTAGCAAAATATATTTCTGTCCATAATTCACATACCAGCGCTATTATTACTGAAGGAGACAACCTCTTTTTTCATGACTTTGAAGTAAATGGCTAATAATTACATCATTTAAAACATGAAGGACTCAAATTTAAAATGCAGGCGACAAAAAATGCAGAGATATAAATGTTTGCACTCGACAAAACATAAATGAAAAGGTCCAAATGAGACATGACATTCGCTTCTAAAAGTTGTGTAGCTTTGAAAAGTAAATAAAATATTGTGAAATTTTGGGCAACTATAGTAAGAAAATATAAGACAGGAAGGAGAAATATAAGACATAGAAATGACAGGATAGTTTTTCTTTATTTGAATTTTATAAGTTTGTAGGACTTCAAACATCAAGACATTTGTCAATAACCCAAGGAGTAAGAGGTTAAAAATCTCTATGTTGGCATCAGGATCAGAGTTTAATCGTGCGTAACTTATCTGCTTTAAAAGCTGTTATCTACTTTACAATTTTTTTTTGGAAATTTTGGAAGTTGCATGGATATCCATCCACTTTATTATAAGATTTACAATTACACCTTTGTCGTATCACTCTTAAAGAGAGAATATGGTGAGACTTGCGTTCTCTAGGAATTTAGCCTTACCTCGCATCACTACATCACATAAGGTGAGCTCATGCAATTCCCAAAGGAAATATATGGAGAAAAGCTTTTACTAGCACTCGTCAATCCATCATTTTCCTAGGCTTTACGTCGTTTTGTTTAGTCTTTACATTGACTCCAACAATGCTCCTATCTAACAACTCACTGCTCTGCCCTTTACATTTATGGAGTAGATTGCTTGATTGTTGAAACACAAGCCTATTTGACCTCCCCTATAAATATCCTTTTTCCAAAGATCAAGGGACAAAACATGAGAAAAATGAGATAAACGATATGACTTTCAATATGCTCAAATACAACCTTTAAACCATTATTCCTAGTGGCTCTTTGCACCACTTACAATATGAACCACCACCATTGTCTACCTCAGCATGCACCTAGTGTAACTTAATTGTTATAGCAATCAACATCGTTTATAAGAACCAAACAAAAAGCTGCCTTTATTCTCTAAAAGCTATTATCATTGAGACCAAGAAGACCAAACCATACATTATCAACACCAAGGTGGATTCGAAAATTGAGATCAGAATGATGTTGTAAAAGTTTACCATCCCTCATTTTTACAATTTTAATGATGGAATGATGATCATGTTTTTCCACTTCCTTTCACCACCTTAGCAAATCATCAAAATGAACGATATTGGCAAGAATCAAGAATGGAAGACGATTCTCAATCTATTATCTAATAATATAAGGAGTTGCAAACTCAAAATGAGTTGGCTCAACCCTGGGAGTGTGCCCAAGAAGGTGCTTAGAGGGACAAGGAGCAACTAAGAAAGGAAGAAGAAGAAGAATATTCTCGGAGCCAAAGATGGTTCTGTTGGATCCGGTGCTCTAAGTGTAGTAATTTTGTCTATGTAAACTTTTACTTTTTTCGAATAGATTGGTTAATAAGATTATTAATGAATTACATTAATATCCTTTGTATATTGTACTCACGTGAATTTTGCATGTAAAGCAAAATAGAAGCAAATATTAGCTCTCTGATCGTCAAATGTTTAACTAATACTAAGCACTATTACGTGGTCAAATTGCAATATGGAAAGACAACTTATATTAGTAGACGAACCTAAACATGTTCTTAGTCTAATCAGAAATAAGCAAATCGAATGAAAAACTAATATGTCATCTATCAAGTCCAATTAGGAAGATGTCTTGTCTTAGGCATTGGAGTTGATGACTCCAAGAAGATAGAGACATAAATTGTTGGAAAAAAATATGGTTCGAAAATAGTTTTCTTGCACAGCGAAAAATAAAAAATTTGAAAACCGACCTGGTTTGTGATATTTTTAGCAATAAATCCTAGACCGAAATTCAGATAGACGGATCATTGTTGTTCTTAGCTTTCAACCAAACAATCTTCTTCTTTATTCTTGTACCATGGATTGCTTTGAGTGTAGGCTCGAATGATTTGAATCAAACATAGAACTAGAAATAGTTTTCTTTTCTTTGGGGTGAAAATAAAAATTCTCTTCCCAAATAGAAACCAACAGAATCATTATTCCGAAAAATATATTTAATTCTTAGAGAATAAAAGTCTCTTTATTTTCGGGCAGAATAACGATATCTGAAAGTTATAACAATAGCTCTATCGGTACCATCTATTTATAGGGAGAGAAGGTAGAACCCTTGTTGAATTGTAGAAGTTTATTTCAACTAGAAAAATGAAATCCTAGTTCAACTAGGATGTAGGGGGCGACAACCCTAGTTAATGATGCTATGGTTTGCCATCCCCCTTGTTATATAAGTGGCCTTTGGGCCTCTTCCATATCAAGTCCAATTACAAATACTTTCTTAACTTTTAACCTAATATTTTATAATTTGATCCAACCCAATATTTGTTTTTCTATTTCCCAAAAAATAAACTTTAATATATTTTATTTTATCAACTCAATTTTAATTTTGTTAAAATCATGATGACTTTACCATAAAAGAATTTATGAGAAAATATATTTAATATTTCGCATTCAACAGTTCATTATGACCAAATGATTTATTTCCATTTTCAAACTTCATTTAATTCAAAAATATAAATTCATTTTTCAGTCATTTTCAATGTTCAATTTTCATTTTCATTTTGGAGAAAACCACATTCATTTCCAAATGATTTAATTTCTTCATTTGTATTTTCATTTTGGAGAAAACCTAAATCATTTCCAAATATTTCCTATTTCTCCATTTCATCATTTCTGCTTATTTGATTCAACATGCAATTCATTTTGGTTTCAACGAGCTAGTAGAGGGACCAATTGGACATATGTGATTAGGACTCAAATGATTTATAATTAAGTTTCAACTTTTTGCTTATTAATTGTAAACTCATTTAGTCACAAAGTCATTCCATTATAGTATCATGACTGAGCCTCCCTAATGACATACCATTACAAAAGCAACTCGATTAGTACTCATCCAATGACCTTTTCATAAATGTGTTACCCTCATAGGATATCCTTAATCTCTTTGGGAGAAATCTGCTCTCCCAATATGATTTTATTTTATCTCATGGTAACCATTATATTTTCCTTCATGAATAGTCAATTACTACCAAATAGTAATTAAGTCATTCATCACAAAGACGAATGACCCATGACCACATTTACTTTTCATCTATCATGTAACGTCAATAAGAGGATATCATTTACCCATGTATCGAGTTAATAATTCCACTATTGTGAATGACGCTACATACTGTAGAAGTTGTATACCCAACGCACCAGCTTTCGGTTCCTTATCTATTTGAACTCAGGCTTTTAGTTACATCAAAGTGTACGAGTCACACATACATTGTTTATCATCCACTCAAGATTTAGGTATGTCACACTATGAATGTCACAAGTGAATAAATCCATAAAAGTATTCATGATCTATTCTTCTTGGGTCTAATCCGATGCACTGTTAGTCCAGTTAGTCACATCTATGTCTCTATCTTCTGGGAGTCATCCACTCTGATGCCTAAGACAAAATGTAATGGCCCAAATTTGAGGTTATCGGAACAGTGGTTTCGGGACCACAAATCCGATGAGAAAAATTTTATTTTTCTTATATTTTTATGGTCTACAATTTCACAAAATGATTTCGTGAAAATTTCGTTCGAAAATTTCGACGTTTGGGCACTCAATTTAGTCAAAAGGACTAAATTGTAAAAAGTGCAAAAGTTGAGTTCTACATGTTAGAGGTGTCCAATTGTTATGAAACTTTAAATTGGAGGTCCTTATATGGTAATTATACCATTGGTAACTTGGTAGACAAAAATGGACATGAGATAAGTGAAATAGAAAATTTTTAAGTTAGGGCAATTTGGTAATCTAGTAATTAAAATGAATTAAAAGGGAAAAGATGGCAAATTATGCTCATCTTCTTCATTAGGACGAAATCAGCAAGGGGAAGCCATAGTTAGGGTTTTCAAGCTTCCAAGCTCCATAGTAAGTGATCCCAAGCCCGCTTTTAATGTTCTTTACGTTTTGAGATCCCTAGCTTAATTTAGCTTATTCTAGCAATAATTTAACCTAGGGTTTATATTTGGAAAAATACCCATAGGTGAAAAGTGTTTATTTTGATGTTTTATGATAGAATATGAAGCTAGAAATTATGTTAAACAATTTTGCTAAGCGATTTTAAGTGAAAACGAGTAAAACGACATAATCGGTAAAAATACCTAATGTTCATAAGTACATGTTAGAGTGGGAATTTGATGTTGCCATAGAAGGAAAAATGTTCAGAATGTTATAAAACATAAGAATAAGAGATGAAGTTTAATTTCCGAGCCTTGGGGCAAAATGTAATTATGTAAACGTTTAGGGGCAAAATTGTAATTTTGAAAAGTTAGAGTCGAGGGCTGTTTTGATGAATGTGATTATTAAATAAGTTAAATTTACTATTTTAGATCAAGAAGTACTGAAACTCGAGGTTAGACAAAGGGAAGAATAAAGTTGAAGACTAAGTTGGTGAATTTGGCTATAATTGGTACCGAGGTAAGTTTACGGTAAATAAATGCAATATTTCAATATTTATTATTAATGCTGTTAATTTCCAGCAATTATGAATTTATTTTATGAATTTATTTGATGATGATCCAAGCATGAAATGATAGAGAATTAAAATTTAAAAGTCCCGTTGATACATAAGGATGGTAATCGGATACGAATGTCATGACATTTGGGTAAAGAGATCCCATGTAAGACCATGTCCGGACATGGCATTGGCATCCTTAAGATCATGAGAGGTCCCATGTAAGACCATGTCGGGACATGGCGTTATACCAGATGAGAGGTCCCATGTAAGACCATGTCCGGGTCATGGCATTGGCACGAGATGAGAGGTCCCTATAAGACCATGTCAGGACATGGCATGGGCACTAACATGAGAACATCCATGTAAGACCATGTGCAGGACATGGCTTTGGCATGTTATTATCAAAAGAGACCGAGTATCCTTATTATTCCAATGTAGCTCAACGGGCTTGTAAACGAATCATGTTCATGAAAGTTCGGTTTAAAGCATAAATGGCAAGCTCGGTAAGTTGTAAGACTTAAGAACTTATTATACTATCAATTGATGTTCAACGATGCAGCAAGAGTTGAGTAAGTTATGTACACAAGTATTCTAAGTAAACAAGCAAGAGAACTAGTATGAGATTAACTAAAGAGTAAACTAGAGATATAGACATTTGAGTTTAATTATTTAAGTTAAATATTGTTATTTATTTGCTAGTAAACTTACTAAGCTTTATGCTTACTTCTTTTATTTCTCTTTCTCTTATAGTATTGCAAAGCTACTTCAAGGATCCTAAAGAAGTCGGAGATCGTCCACACTATCAACCACAACTGCTCGGTATTTTATATCGAATCACGTTTGAGTTATGGCATGTATAGGGATTTAGTTATTTTGTATGTTTGTGATTATGATTTTGCTAAAGAATGGTGTGTAAGTATTTGATGATGTATGGTTATTAAAATGGTTAAGTATGGAAGTGTTTGTTGTTATAAAAGTTTAGGTGATAAACTATGAATGGAAATCATAAAAGGGTAAAATTTTGCAAAGAAACAGAATTCAGACAGCACTGTGACGTGACTTTGAAAAATCACCTAGGATGGTATAAAATGAATTAGAGGATGAATGATATATGGAATTAAAGCTTGTTGAGTCTATTTTCATGGAAAAATAACAGTGTAGCAAAAGAAAATTTATATTTTAAGATATGTGAATTTTAGTAAGATAGGGTCAGAACTGTTTTTGGAGTCCCCTGTTCTGAGTTTAGAAAATAATTACAAATTGTAAAAAAATGGTTATGAGTTGAAATTTACATGCTTAGATTCCTTAATGAGTCTATTTTCTGTAGGAACAAGTGGGAATAGCATATGAAAATCCTATAACGAGAAAAGTTATTTTTAGTAACAAGAGGTCAGAATAGTCGAATGGTGAAACAGGGGAGACTTTAACTAATAAACTGTATTAATTGGCTGAACCAAAAATTCTAAAAATTTTATGGTAGGAAGATATATGAGTCTAGTTTCAAGGAAAATTTACGGAGTTAAATTTTGAGTTCCGTAGCTCAAGTTATAATTAATTTAGTGACCACTGCACAATTGGACAGCTTTGCTGTAAATAGTGAAAATAATTTGCAAAAGTAAATTTTTATGCTCCGAATTAGTAAGATAAGTTAAGTAATGCCTTGTGCTCGACTCCGGCAACGGTCTCGGGTAAGGGGTGTTACACAAAACATCTCCCAAATTGGACTTGTAGACGACATGTTAGTCTTTTAAACAGTTTTGCTCATCTCCGATTAAACTAAGGACATGTTTAGGTTTGTCTATTAATATAACCTATCTTTCTGTATTATGACCCGACCATGTAATACTGCTTAGTATTAGTTAATCATTAGACAACCAGTGAGCAACATTTGCTTCTATTTTTCTTTGCGTGCAAAATCCATATAAGGACAATTATACAAAGTATTAATGTAATTCATGAATAAGTTTATTAACCAATCTGTTAAAAAAAATACTAGTGTACTTAGACAAAAATATTACACTTAGGGCACCAGATCCAACATAAATATGATTGACTGGACTGACATTACATGGACTGGACCCAAGGAGAATGGATCCTAAATCTGTTTATGGATTTATTCAATTATGATGTTCATAGTGTGGCACACCTTAATCTGGAGTAGATGACGAACTAATCTTGAGTAGATGACGAACTATGTATGTGTGACTTGTATACTTTGATGTAAGTAAAAGCCTGAGTTCAAATATATAAGGAACCAAAATTTGGTGCATTGGGTATACAACTTCTACAGTATGTAGCATCATTCACAATAGTGGAATTATTAGCCCGAGACATGGGTAAATGATATCCTCTTATTGACATTACATGATAGATGAAAAGTAAACGTGGTCATGGGTCAATCGACTTTGTGATGAATGACTTGATTACTATTTGGTAGTAATTGACTATTCATGAAGGAAAATGTAATGGTTACCATGAGGGTAACACACTTATGAGAGATTAATGGCAAGGTCATTGGACGAGATTAATGACATCCTATGAGGGTAACACACTTATGACAAGGTCATTGGACGAGTACTGATCGAGTTGCTTTCGTAATGGTATGTCATTAGGGAGGCTCAGTTGCGATACTATATTGGAATGACTTTGCGACTAAATGAGTTTATAATTAATAGGAGAAAAGCTGAAACTTAATTATAAATCATTTGAGGCCTAATCACATATGTCCAATTGGTCCCTTTGGTAGCTTATTGAATTTGGAAATAAATTGCATGTTGAATCAAATTAATAAAAATGAATAGAAATGATAAAGTTAGAGAAATGGGTAACATTAGAAAATGAATGTGGTTCTCTCTAAATGGAAATGACCTAAAAATTAATTTATGATTTTTCAAATTATAATTTAATTAATTAAATAATTGAAGTTTGAAAATAGAATTAAATCAATAGGTCATAATGAATCCGTTAAATGTAGAAATATTAAATATATTTTCTCATAAATTCTTTTACTGATAACGTTGTCATGATTTTAATGAAATTAAAATTGGGTTGAGAAAATTATTTAATTAAGAAATTAATTAATTAATTAAAATTAATTTAAGATGTTTATTTTGAAAATAGAAAAACATGTGATACTTGAACGGATGAGGTGAAATTTATTAAAATTTTATTCACCGAATATGTCAATTTTCAAGTTTGGAAAATCATTTGACTTTCAATGAGTTTTCAGATGGGATCTAGACATTTTTGGGTTGAGATGTTTCATAGCGTTTGAAAATCTATCTTTTAGCTTCGGAACTTACTTTGAACCACTCAATTTAATGAAGACTACGCGAGCAGAATTTTTGGACGGCATTATTACAGAAATTATGAATTTCGGGCTTTTAATTCGAGTTTAAATCATATTGGGTTCAATTTTTTAGGCGTAATTTTTATTATATATGCCCCCAATATTGTATTTATTAGGTTTTATTATTTATTTACTTTTAATTTTGGATATTTTTTAAGTACTTTTGTAACACCCCTTACCCGAGACCGTTTCCGGAGTCGAGCACGAGGCATTACTTAACTTATCTTACTAATTCGGAGCATAAAAAATTTACTTTTGCAAATTATTTTCACTATTTACAGCAAAGCTGTCCAATTGTGCAGCAGTCACTAAATTAATTATAACTTGAGCTACGGAACTCAAAATTTAACTCCGTAAAATTTCCTTGAAACTAGACTCATATATCTTCCTACCATAAAATTTTTAAAATTTTTTGTTCATCCAATTAGTACAGTTTATTAGTTAAAGTCTCCCCTGTTTCACCATTCGACTATTCTGACCTCTTGTTACTAAAAATAACTTTTCTCGTTATAGGATTTTCATATGCTATTCCCACTTGTTCCTACAGAAAATAGACTCATTAAGGAATCTAAGCATGTAAATTTCAACTCATAACCATTTTTGTACAATTTGTAATTATTTTCTAAACTCAGAACAGGGGACTCCAAAAACAGTTCTGACCCTATCTTACTAAAATTCACATATCTTAAAATATAAATTTCCTTTTGCTACACTGTTATTTTTCCATGAAAATAGACTCAACAAGATTTAATTCCATATATCATTCACCCTCTAATTCATTTTATACTATCTTGGGTGATTTTTCAAAGTCACGTCACTGTTGCTGCCTGAATTCTGTTTCTTTGCAAAATTTCATCCTTTCATGATTTCCATACATAATTTATCACCTAGACTCTTATAACAACAAATACCTTCATACTTAACCATTTTAATAACCATACATCATCAAATACTTACACACCATTCTTTAGCAAAATCATAATCACAAACATACAAAATAACTAAATCCCTATACATGCCATAACTCAAACGTGATTCGATATAAAATACCGGCGCTTGTGGTTGATAGTGTGGACGATCTCCGACTTCTTTAGGATCCTTGAAGTAGCTTTGCAATACTATAAGAGAAAGAGAAATAAAAGAAGTAAGCATAAAGCTTAGTAAGTTTACTAGCAAATAAATAACAATATTTAACTTAAATAATTAAACTCAAATGTCTATATCTCTAGTTTACTCTTTAGTTAATCTCATACTAGTTCTCTTGCTTGTTTACTTAGAATACTTGTGTACATAACTTACTCAACTCTTGCTGCATCGTTGAACATCAATTGATAGTATAATAAGTTCTTAACTCTTATAACTTACCGAGCTTGCCATTTATGCTTTAAACCGAACTTTCATGAACATAATTCGTTTACAAGCCCGTTGAGCTACATTGGAATAATAAGGATACTGGTCTCTTCTGATAATAACATGCCAAAGCCATGTCCTGACATGGTCTTACATGGGATGTTCTCATGTTGGTGCCCATGCCATGTCCCGGACATGGTCTTACTGGGACCTCTCATCTCGTGCAACGCCATGTCCCGGACATGGTCTTACATGGGACCTCTCATCTTGGTGCCAATGCCATGTCCCGACATGGTCTTACATGGGACCTCTCATCTTGGTGCCAATGCCATGTCCCGGACATGGTCTTACATGGGACCTCTTTACCCAAATGTCATGACATTCGTATCCAATACCATCCTTATGTATCAACGGGACTTTTAATTTTAATTCTCTATCATTTCATGCTTAGATCATCATCAAATAAATTCATAAAATAAATTCATAGTTGCTGGAAAATAACAGCATTGATAATAAATATTGAAATATTGCATTTATTTACCGTAAACTTACCTCGGTATCAAATATAGTCCAATTCAACAACTTAGTCTTCAACTTTATTCTTCCCTTTGTCTAACCTCGAGTTTCGTTCTTCTTGATCTAAAATAGCAAATTTAACTTATTTAATACTCACATTCAACAAAACAGCCCTTGACTCTAACTTTTCAAAATTACAATTTTGCCCTAAACTTTACATAATTACATTTTTGACCCAAGGCTCGGAAATTAAACTTCATCCCTTATTCTTATGTTTTATGACATGATGAAAATTTTTCTCTTCTATGCCAACTTCAAATTCCCACTCTAACATGTACTTATGAACATTAGGTATTTTTACCGATTATGTCGTTTTACTCGTTTTTGCTTAAAATCGGCTAACAAAAGTTGTTTAACATAATTTATAGCTTCATATTCTATCATAAAACATCAAAATAAACACTTTTCACCTATGGGTATTTTTCCAAATATAAACCCTAGGTTAAATTATTACTAGAATAAGCTAAATTAAGCTACCGGGACTCCAAAAACGTAAAAAACATTAAAAACATTAAATAACTAAATCCCTATACATGCCATAACTCAAACGTGTTTTGACATAAAATACCGAGCAGTTGTGGTTGATAGTGTGGACGATCTCCGACTTCTTTAGGATCCTTGAAGTAGCTTTGCAATACTATAAGAGAAAGAGAAATAAAAGAAGTAAGCATAAAGCTTAGTAAGTTTACTAGCAAATAAATAACAACATTACACACAAATAATTAAACTCAAGTGACTATATCTCTAGTTTACTCTTTAGTTAATCTCATACTAGTTCTCTTACTTGTTTACTTAGAATACTTGTGTGCATAACTTACTCAACTCTTGCTGCATCGTTGAACATCAATTGATAGTATAATAAGTTCTTAAGTCTTACAACTTACCGAGCTTGCCATTTATGCTTTAAACCGAACTTTCATGAACATGATTCGTTTACAAGCCCGTTGAGCTACATTGGAATAATAAGGATACTGGGTCTCTTTTGATAATAACATGCCAAAGCCATGTCCTGGACATGGTCTTACATGGGATGTTCTCATGTTAGTGCCCATGCCATGTCCTGACATGGTCTTATAGGGACCTCTCATCTCTTGCCAATGCCATGACCTGACATGGTCTTACATGGGACCTCTCATCTCTGGTTATACGCCATGTCCCGACATGGTCTTACATGGGACCTCTCATGATCTTAAGGATGCCAATGCCATGTCCTGACATGGTCTTACATGGGATCTCTTTACCCAAATGTCATGACATTCGTATCCATTACCATCCTTATGTATCAACTGGACTTTTAAATTTTAATTCTCTATCATTTCATGCTTGGATCATCATCAAATAAATTCATAAAATAAATTCATAATTGCTGGAAATTAACAGCATTAATAATAAATATTGAAATATTGCATTTATTTACCGTAAACTTACCTCGGTACCAATTATAGCCAAATTCACCAACTTAGTCTTCAACTTTATTCTTCCCTTTGTCTAACCTCGAGTTTCGTTCTTCTTGATCTAAAATAGTAAATTTAACTTATTTAATAATCACATTCATCAAAACAGACCTCGACTCTAACTTTTTCAAAATTACAATTTTGCCCCTAAACTTTTACATAATTACATTTTTGCCCCAAGGCTCGGAAATTAAACTTCATCTCTTATTCTTATGTTTTATAACATTCTGAACATTTTTCCCTTCTATGGCAACATCAAATTCCCACTCTAACATGTACTTATGAACATTAGGTATTTTTACCGATTATGTCGTTTTACTGCTTTTCACTTAAAATCGCTTAGCAAAATTGTTTAACATAATTTCTAGCTTCATATTCTATCATAAAACATCAAAATAAACACTTTTCACCTATGGGTATTTTTCCAAATATAAACCCTAGGTTAAATTATTGCTAGAATAAGCTAAATTAAGCTACCGGATCTCAAAACGTAAAGAACATTAAAAGCGGGCTTGGGATCACTTACTATGGAGCTTGGAAGCTTGAAAACCCTAACTATGGCTTCCCCTTGCTGATTTCGTCCTAATGAAGAAGATGATGATTTTGCCATCTTTTCCCTTTTAATTCATTTTAATTACTAGATTACCAAATTGCCCCTAACTTAAAAATTTTCTATTTCACTTATCTCATGTCCATTTTGTCTACCAAGTTACCAATGGTATAATTACCATATAAGGACCTCCAATTTAAAGTTTCATAACAATTGGACACCTCTAACATGTAGAACTCAACTTTTGCACTTTTTACAATTTAGTCCTTTTGACTAACTTGAGTGCCCAAACGTCGAAATTTTCGAACGAAATTTTCACGAAATTATTTTGTGAAATTGTAGACCATAAAAATATAAGAAAAATAAAATTTTTCTCATCGGATTTGTGGTCCCGAAACCACTGTTCCGATAACCTCAAATTTGGGCCATTACAACTTTAAGTTATTTAGGAGTTTTATGTTTCTTAGTCAAACAAGAAAGTTTAATTTAAAACTACTTATTTAGATTAATTAGAGTTTTAGTATAGTCGAAAGTTTTATTTAGATGTACTTAGCTAACCTATATAAAGATCTCTTCATTATCCATTAGGGACACAATTGTTTTCATTAATAAAGTTTTTAACTCTGGAAGTTAGTTTCTTTTTGCAAGATTTCTTTCTTGTGATTTTTAGAAGTAATTTTCTTCTCGATTTTCTTCAAGGAGTTGTGAGAATTCATTCTTCATCCTTCAATTTGCCTAGGAATTATTTATTGGAGGTTGATTAGAGCCATTAATTGAATTTTTTGGGGCTTATATCTCACAGGATTCAATTGGATAGTTATCCATCTATCCATCATATCCATCGATTTTGTAACACCCCTCACCCGTCTCCATTGTCGGATTAGGGTTACGGGATGCTACCACGCATAACAGAATAGAATCATGCTATATCAATGTAAAATTTCTCAAAACGATCAGTGGTAATCAAAATTATAATAAAAAATATTATATTAATATATTATTGAGGTTAAAACGAACACAAAAAAAATTTAAAACAATTTAAAAGGAAGCAGGGACTCATTTGAAACATTTTAGAAAAAGAAGGAAAAAATACAAAATAGGGGTCACACGACTGTGTGATAGGTTGAGGTCGTGTGAAGCTATAGAACATGTCGTGTTGTTCAACTGTGTGCAAGGGCAGAAACCGTGTAGGTAGAGTCACACGGTCGTGTCTCCATACTGTGGCCGTGTGATATAAACCCTAACAAATTAAATTTTTTATTTAAAGTAAAAAAGCATAGGTTATAAAGTTAATTTAAATGATTTTATGTTTTGGAAATGAATTAAAAGTTTAAGTATATCAGTAAAAGAAATTGTGTGAATAAAAATTATTGAAGTTAATTAAATTATTTAAATAAGGTAAGATTGAATTCAATTTAGTACTTACTAAAGTATTCACATAGGTTAACGTGTTTGCTTTAAAACGCGTAGGTAAAAGACAAAGGTAGAGATGAATTAAGGATTGCAATGCCAATTTGGATCACATCACTCCATAAGCTCCAAGGACAAGTTTTGGTATATAAATTTTGGATTTTAGAATGACATGTACTTAGTTTAAATATGGTATTTGTATGCGAGTACTAGTGGAAATACTTGAAATTTTTTTTAATATTATATTAGCTTAGTGACTTGGTTAATTTAGTAACTCAGTGACTAAATGTGACACTTATTGCTCGGGTTATTGGTTTAACTCGAGTAAAGGGTGTTATAGTTATCTTGGTGGAACCCGGTAGCCTTCTTCTTAGATTTTCGTCTTTATCGCTTGCCTACACATTTGGTAGCCTTCCATAACTTATTCAAGTTAGTCCTTACAATTTAGATGGAAGACCGCAGTTTGCAAGGATTGCTTTACTTCACCAAGCTGTAAAGCTAGAGGGTGTTACTATTGAACACATTTTGAACAACTACACTAGTAACCTTTATCTTGACAAGGAAAAGTATATTCTCATCCTTCTTCGATTCGTGAGGGAATTTTCATTCCTTATAAGGTGGAATTTGCTTGTGAGTGGCACTTGTGATGCAAGGCCTCCATTGGCTGAGGAATACACAATCAAAAAATTTGATAAGCTGGGACTGGGTTGTTCAATGGACTTGGAGAAATTAATCACCATGAGGAACATTTACCTTTACTGTTTGATGGGTAGAAGTCTTAATAGGCACCTTTTATTTTTAGGGGGAAGTCAATTCATTCACGGGAAGTCTTCGAAGAGTTACTTACCAAGCAATTGACCAAACCCCTAACAATGGTCGACATTGGACTTGAGGTGTTTGTACCCATTTTTATTTACATCAAACCCTTAAACTCAAATATTATATCAAAGATTGGCATAGTAGGTGTGGAATCACTCCTGACCTTTAGAATCAAAACCAACAACTTATCCTAAAAGGTATCCCAACGACCCTAATTTTTGTAATTCCCAATATTTCCCAAACTTCTAAAACAACCAAACTTTCCAAAATTACCAAATCCAACTCTGAAAAAATTTATTAAACACCATAACAATTGTACAATCCTCAATACAATTACTCTCCATGATACCACAATGAATATCCTAGTTATTCTTTGTCGGTCTATGATTACCAGAATCTAAATATCGATCCCCAAGGAGAGCTATAACTCTAATAATTGCTTTACAACGTACAAGAATAGTTCCAAAGGTAGCAAGAATTTCTACAACACTTTTCTGAGCAAGACCACCAACAGAAGCTCTTCCATAGATAGCGTATAGAGGAACTAACAGTAGCCCAACTAGTACCTTGCAGGCAAGGATAAGACTAGGAAAAGGATGATATATCGATAATGTCCATCTAGGAGCAAGTAGAGACAAGACTAGCTCACCAATATAGGGGCAAATAGTACATTCCACAGTAGGTGGATAGGGAAAGAAATGACTTAGAGAACAAGGTAGAGAAGTTAAGAAAGGCTTCCAATGATATGGAAACAACTCAACCAACAGGGGTGACTTAGGAGCTAAATTCCAACAACCCATTGACACTTGAGATAGTGAACAACCTGATTTTCAGTGGTGTCAGAAAATGTAATTTCGGAACCTCATTTTTGTAAATCAAGTTTTTAAATATGAAATGGGAATATTTACGGAGTTAATATGAAAATATAATAAGGACCGGTTAAGTAATTTAACTGAGAAAATAGTTAATTAAAATTCAAGGACTAAATTGTAAAAGTCCAATCGCTATTGAGTTTTAATTAAGAAAATGTTTGAGGACCTAGATAGCAATTATCTAAGGGGACTAAATGGTTACTTAACCATTTTTTTATAAATAGTGCATGACAATAGTGTATCCCCTTATTTTTAATATGATGATTAAAATGTATAATTAATGTCTTAATTAACTAATTAATCAAAGTTAATTAAAGTTAATTGAGGTATATATATTAAGTTTAGTGGAAAGAAAGATGAAGTCATTCTTATCATATTTCTTCACCATTTTCCATAAATTAAATAAATAAAATCATCATTGGTAAAGCTTGCATTCGACCATAATTTCAAGTAAGTCATTAGGTTAGTTTCCTTTGATTTTTATAGATTTATGATCATGAGAGCTTGATTTAGTTAGCCCATGCATCAATTTTTTCAATTGCTAAGTTTTAACAAGTTGTCATTATAGAAAATTAATGAATTAGGCTTGAATTTGATAGTTGATAAGCTTAGATTATAAAAAGGACTAAATTAGAAATTGAATTAAACTTGGTAGGTAGCTTTGTAACATTATGGACTAAATTGAATAAATGAAAATATGTCATGAAACTATGCTATGAATAGAAAGTATAAGGTCCCTAATGAAAGAATGTGAAATCAGATTTTGATCCGATGTTAGATATCGAAAAATATGCATATCCCGAGTATATAAACTAAATTGAATAAAATACAAAATATGTTTGGCGTTGTATTTGAATGTTAGTTGGATGTAAACTGATATTTTTTCTATTATTGAATTATCGAACGTAGCTAAAGACAACGTAGGGCCATTACAAGAGAAAGGAAAAGCGAGAGTTGTTAACGAGTAATTAGAGAATTTAGTTTGTACTTTTATCATTCGAGTTCATTATATGTATACATATGTATGTTGATTGCGTGATTATCTATCAAGGTAAGCTTATATTTTCGTATGAAATAATTTGTATGGAATGATATTGAATGTTGAGAAATTTGACTAAACTGAATATAGTATGAACTATGTTATGTGAAATTGGACATATATGAATTGTTGATGGAAATTGGAATGAAATTATTATATTGAATATGAATTGATATGTGAATTGGTTATAAAATGTAATTAGATTATTGATACCCTGTTAACTGTTTGGGCAGATTCAAGTATAGTTGGCATGCCAATTAGGGTTTGTAGTTTATGAGGAGATTTATAGAGATTTGATGTAGATTTATGCCTACGTGCCTTGCACTTTCATGCCTTGGTGTGTTGGTTGGATATTGGTGTGTTAGAGGGATATGATTGATGCCTTCGATCTATGCTCTATTGAGCCATTGGTGTGTTGGATGGTTATGCTCCTACGAGCTAGTGGTGTGTTGGTTGGTTACATGGTGTATTGGATGGGTCTCGTATACTTGATTGTTGATTCCGAGTTTGGTTATTAGGGGTTATAAAGTATGAACTCGATAAATGATATTAAATTGAAAAAATATTATGAAATGGTACCATAGGTACATATATGTAAAATGTGTATATAGTGAAAACCATCGTTGTCGAACCACCCGTGATGGTAGAACAAGCAATTTGTGATACATGAATAATGAAAGAAAATTGAGAAGAAAACTACTTCTATAAATCAGAAGAAAGAAATCTTGTGCAAATAAACTAACTCCTAGAGTTGAAAACTTTATTAATGAAAACAATTGTATCCTTCATGAACAATAAAGAAGCCTTTATATAAGTTAGCTAAGTGCATTCAAATAAAACTCTCAACTATACTAAAACTCTAATTAATTAATCTAAATAAGAATTAGTTTTAAACTAGACTCTCTTGTTTGACTAAGAAACATAAAACTCCTAAATAACTTAAAATACCTAAAAATATCCAAAATTCAAAAGTAATAAAATGATAATACCGAATAAATAAAATATTGGTCTCATATGTAATAAAAAATGAAGTCTAAAAATCAAACCCAATATTATTTAAACTCGAATTAAAAGCTCGAAACTCTTAATTTTTGTAATAATCTCGTTCAGAAATTTTGTTCGCTTAATCAACTCAAAATCAAGTGATTCAAAGTGCCTTTTGAAAATAAAAGATAGGTTTCAAACTTTATGAAGACATCTTAACCCGAAAATGCATGGATCCCTTCCAAAAACTCGTCGTAAGTCAACTGATTTTCCAAACTTGAAAATTGGCACCTTCGGTGAATGAAATTTAATAAATTTCACCCTATCCGTGCATGTATCAGTTGGTAAAAGTCATCATTGTCGGACAATCTGGGATGACAAAGTTAAGTAAGGAATTATGAAATACTAATATGGTCAAATGGTAAAAATTGTAATGGAAATGAACTTATATTTTGATAGTTGAAAGTTTAGCATGGCATATTTATATTGAGTTGGTGAATGTAATATAGTATGATTGGTATATATGTATATACATGTCATGGAAAGGTTGAAACTTGAATTATGCTTGATTTCATTTGTATTATGTTAATGCTTTTATTTTTATGACTTGAATTATGAATGTACTATCGAATTTATCACTCAACATACGGTTTGTTTATAAGTGAATCTCAAAGTTTTGAGAAGTAATTCAAATTCCAATCAGCAGCCCTCGACTCAACCATGTTTGTATAGTTTCTTTATGTTTGGATATATGACATGTACCTAGGGTTTGGAGTCGGTTTTGTATTAAAATGATCTTTTTAAATTTTGAATTGACAATGTAGTTTGAGTTTAATGTTTAGAACTTGTTAAATGCATATATGAGTTTAGCATAAGTATTTGAAAATGGTTAAATGGTCAAAAATTTGCAATAGAGCATATCTTGACTTGGTTTTAAGTTGAACCATTAGTTAGGTGATTTTGAATGAAAATGTTGATGAAATGGACTTATTTGAGTCAATTAAAAGCATGTATTTTTTTTAAATGGTGGAAATAAACAATGGTCAATTGTACTGGTTGTATGTGAATTGGTATTTTATGATTTTTTGGAAACAGAGAGTGGCGTTGTGACGTCAAGCTCTCAACGTCGCGACGAGAGCAAGTTAGTGAGTTATGTCGTGACCTGGAACTCCCGAAGTTGCAATGTCAATCCGATAGTTTGGAATTTTTACATTTTAGTTCATATTCGACCTCGAGTTATCAAAAGAGCTTTTGTAAGCTTGTATAAAACCCGAAAATAATTGTAAAACATACTGTGAATGTGTAATATACTTATCAACATGTATAAATGCTTAAATGGTGTTGTAATCAATCATCATTGTTCCAACGACGAATGTGACATCTCGTAACCTGGACCAACGATCAGATCAGGTATGGGATGTTTAAGATATTCTCTATCTTCTTTTCCAACAACTTTAATTTATTGGAAGAAATGTATTATGGTAACGAAGACCCGAAAGAACATGTTGAGCAATATAATGATTATATGGAGATTCTAGGTGTCTCGGATGCATTGAAGTGGTCTTCCCAATCAACTTAAAAAGTCATGCTAAGAGTTGGTACTCCTCACTTCCTACAAGATCCATTTACAATTTTAGAGAGCTAAAAGACCTTTTTGCAAGACACTTCCTAGCTAGCAAAGATGTAGGGAAGACCAAAACTAGCTTGCTAGGGGTCAAGCAAGAAAAGAAAGAATCTATCAGGGCCTTGGTGATTCAGCACAACAACGGTGGAGTGTCGATGTCTGACAGGCAATTGGGATGCACAAGCTTACATTACAGGCTTGTGACACAACTACCTCAAATATATCTTACCAACGAAAAGCCAAAGTCACTTAGCATGTGTACGATAAGACGAACAGGTTTGCAAAACCAGAGGATGTTGAACAAGCTCACAAAACCTATTTTCTCTCACAAACAAAAGTTTCGACGACAACTGAAGGGGTTAGCAAGGAGATAAAGACTAAAATAGGCGAACCCTTGCACTCGACGTAAACAAAGGGGTTGTTTTCTCCTTTCTTGTCTCGGCAGCGCAGAGTAGAAAGGCATTTGCCAAACGAGCCCAGAAGATAATTGCATTTTGACGGTAACCAAGACCAGCAAACTAGAGCCCCTTCATAACAAGTTTGAAAACTACACTCCGCTAAACTCTTCTACAGCATAAATCTTGCACTAGGTAGAAAAGGAAGGTATTCTAGAGCCTCTTCTTCCAATGAGGCCAATGTTCTCACTGGTGCAAATTTCACGGGGAGGTAGAGCACAAAATAGATGATTTTGTATGCTTGAGAGATGCAATGAAGGAAGCAGTTCAACGTGGTCATTTGAACCACTTTATAAGGCAAAAATTAAAGCTGTGGGGTACCTCACGAGATAAAGATGATAAGGCAGAAAGGAAAAAGCTAGCTAGAGGAATAATTCGCATGATAACAGGGGTTACTGATTGGATGGCACCCGGTTCTAAAATGAAATCTTCTTCACACAGCGTCATGTCAATGAGCGCAACAATCAAAAGGTCTAGGCAAACTGAGAACTAGAAGGTAAATTTTAAGAACTGCGATTTGGTCACGGTACTAGATGAGGTGGGTAATGAACCTTTGGTGGTAACTGTGATTGAATTGAAGGCGGAATTTTTTTCTCTGAATCAAGACGGATTAAGCAAGTTTCTGGTCGGGGTCAGATCGAGTAAAAATTCACCCCGTCCCGTCTCCATCTCTACTCATCTTGAGTCCATCTACCCATTCGGCTCTCTGTCCTAGAATGGGTGAATCGAGCTTCCTCGACACAACCCGCTCTCATTCTTTTTCACATTCGTTGATACCATGCAACAGCAATGGTGCGGTGAACTTGAATAGATTATATAAAAATAAAACTCTCAGATCAGATCACCGTTGATTTGCCAACTTACGATGAGGTGACCGGCTCTTGTAAATATTCTGGAAAATCGATTCTTCAGAGGGGACAATGGGTGTAGTACCGCTGGCTCTCCCTAATCTTTGCCCATCCAACAAGTTTTTCGCTCAAAGCCTAAGGCCAGATGCAATAGACCTGCTCTATCACCCCCTACTTTTTCTCTTCCTATGCAAAGATCTACTCCAACAAACTGGTGATCAATATCTGCACGAAAAGTGTTCGACAAAATGCATGAGAGGAACCCGGTTACATGGGCTTGCTTGATCTTGGGGTACAACCAAAATGGAATGCCTAATGAGGCGTGTGAGGTTTGTGAAGAGATAATTTCTATGGGTGTGTAGCCTCTCTTGATGCCTTCGACAGTGTTCTTCGAGCTCGGATCATGTGGTCTTCGATATGGTTTGCAAATTCACAACTTGACTTCGAAATCTCAATATTTGTTTGGTATAATTGTTTGTGATATGCTGATATCGTTGCAAGGGAATTGTTTAGGGTTACGTTGCATTTATAATACTAACAACAACAAGCATATTATTCTAATTTATATATTTTATTTGTATAATTAAAAATTATTATGAAATAATCCATACAATTATTTGAGTTCTGTGTATTCTTTTAGAGGCTAGTATGGATTTATAATCATAACTTGGTGTCACATTCCTGGAAGTATCGTTATTATTGGTACTTTTTTCATAAAATGGGGTTTTAATGAAAAATACCGATTTTGATAAAACATTCAAATTATTTTGATTTCCCAGAGGTTAAGGAACACCAAGTTCTTTTACTATATATATTTTTGAAGTATAATTCATTATTACCTTCAACTTAAAAAAAAAAAAGTTCATGGTGTTTCTTCTTTTGGGAGTTATCTTGTCAAAGAATATTTTGCCCGTGCAATGCTTGTAAAATTCATCATATATCCTAGAATCTAGTTGCATAGTTTACTCTTCTTTGAGATTCTTGTATCATGAATTTCTTATTGTGGATCTTATCATTGATACATTTCTTAATTGCTTTTTTGATACAGAATTATTATTGCTCGAGTCAACTTGATGATGAGTGTCGAAACCATTTTGAAATCGATTTTTTTTTTTAAATGAAGATGGAGTCGCCACCAATCACTTTTATGAGGTGTGATCGGATCACCTCGTAATTTGATCGTTTTAATAACATGTTTGATTTTACTAAAACAATGTTTTTCAATCTACAAAATCCAGAAAATGGGTTCGGGAGTCAGTTATGCAGGAGAAAGGATTAGCACATTCGTTACGCCCAAAATTGGTACCTAATGTCTTAGTGTCGAGAATAGAAAATCCGAAAAAAGGTTTAAAACGCAATCCCTTTTTGTATTAAGGCATTACCTAACTAAAGTAATTTTTGCGAAACGAGTTTATTTTGAGTTAATCGAGAAGAAAGGATCTTGTCCCGTAAGTTAGGACACAATGCCTTAAATCTTCGAGTACGAGAAAAAACGCCAATTGATCGTTACTTAAATCTCGTTTTTTATTTATTTTAAAGTAGACATTCGACTATCTCAGTTTTAGAAAAAAAGTCATATTCCGTAAGTTAGGAACACGACTTTTCTAATTCCAAAATAACGAACATTACCTTGATTTAAAAAATTTCCTTTTTTGCATCATGCAAAGACGAACATAACATTTAAAGAAGCATGTGTTTAGCTTATTCGGGCATAGTATAAAAATGCTTAAGTATGTTTAAACACGATTCATGACATGGTTATAATAAAATAAAATGATAGCGCCAATGATATACAAAAATAAGAATATCGTACTAATAAACGATGATGATATAACTATAATAATAAAACACCAAATAAAAATGGCAATAATCACATTATAACTGCTAATTTTATACTAATTAAATAATAATAGGAAAATAAATAATAATAATATCAATGATAATAATAATAAGAATAGTACAAAAAAACAAGTGCACAAATAAAGAAAATATAAACATCATATTTTTTAACATATAAAAAGGGTAAGAGATAATAAACAGATAGATAAATAAAATAATATTCTAATTCTAATATAAATAATCAAAACACAATAAATAATAACATTAATTATAATAATAATAATGGGGCGACAAAATGTGCACATAAAAAAAGACAATACAAATTTTAAGTATAAAAGAATAAGGGAATAAATAAATATAAAGGAAAATTGTTTATAAAAGATTGAAAATAAGGGACTAAATCAAAATGTAAATGAAATTAAGGGTGCAGTTTGTAATAAAATAAATAAATAGATTAATAAGGATTACTGTGCAACGCGCTAAAAAGGACAGGGACCGAATAGGAAAATATCCCTTGTCCTTATGCGCATTGTTTCTCAGGTGGACCAAAATAAAACAGAAATGAAATTATATGGTAAAATTTGGAAATATATAAAAATAGATTGGACTAGATTGAAAAATAAATAAAAGGCGGAAGGGTCGAGACTGCAAATAACCCATTGGTCGCGAAAACAAGTGGATCTTAGCCACTTTCAGGTCGGGTTTTGGGTTTGAGCCTAAACGACATCATTTTGACGTCTGAAAATCGGCCCACAATGGTGCCGTTTTGTACCACCTATTTAAGCCAACCAACCTTCAAAACAAATCATTTCTGCCTAAAAAAATAAAACAAAATCTAAGAGCTTATTTTTTTCTCTCCAGGCCTTCTTTGGCCCACTCTGGCTCTGGCGAGCCTCTGCCGTGACAGCCACCAGTTGCCGGTGACAGCTCTGCCGTTCTCGGTGGCTAAAAAAAAAAAACCTTCTTTTCAGCCTCCTTTTGAATAGAACCCAGATCTGGGTTTAAATCCCCAGAAATCTAACCAACACTCGGCAGAAGGAAAAGAAACCAAAAAGTTTCGCCTTTCTCCGATGAGGTCTTCATCGAAACCCTAAAGTGTTCCCAAGCTCTTCGAATCGGTGGAAAGAACCAATGACGGTGGCGGCGACAATGTATCTTAAGTAATATTTTTTTTAACTTTTATGTATTTTATATATATGTAAGAATGGATTCGAAAAATAAAAAAATCACCTTTTGAAGTTTATCTATTTTTTTATTACTCTTCTGTGTGTTATAAAATACATTAGGTCTGACTTTTATAGCCGAATAATACATTAAAGATGGGAATCATAGTGCGGCACAAGAAACCCTATGGTTTCTGGCTTCTGTAAAATAATTCCGGCCACTCAGCCTTTAGTTTTTTGGTTTAGGCCATTTGGGACTCCTTTTTTGAAATTGGACTTTGGACTATTAATTTTTTTTATCTGATTTCTGTTTGGGTCTTTTATTTGTTTGTGATTCAGGCTCGGGGAAAATTGGGCTATCATAGCTGCCCCTTTTTGCTCGTTATCGTGTAATGAGAGTGGAGCAAAGACTTTAAGAAGGACCAATTTTGTCTGGTCTTGCTAGATCTCGAATTTTTTGGTGCTTCGAGTAGTCTCATTCTAACCCACTGCAACTTCAGGGATATAGGAGTTGTAGTCTCAATCTACGCCGCTGTAAATTCAAGGGTATGAGATTTGTATATTCAATCTACTCCACTGCAACTTCAGGGAGATAAGATTTGTAGCTTGTAGCTTTAGTCTATTCCACTACAACTTCAGGGAAATAAGACTTGCTATGGTAGATTTAATCCGACCTACTGCAACTTCAGAGATACTAGATTTGTCGCTTCAATCTGCTCCATTGCAATTTCAGGGAGATAAGATTTGTAGCTTTAATCTATCCACTGCAATTTCACAGAGATAAGATTTGTAGCTTCAATCTACCCTACTGCAACTTTAGAGAGATAAGATTTGCTATTTTCAATCTGCTCCACTGCAACTTCAGGGAGATAGGATTTGTAACTTCAATCTGCTCTACTGTAACTTTAGAGAGATAAGATTCGTAATTTCAATCTACTCCACTGCAACTTCAGGGAGATAAGATTTGTGGCTTTAATTTGCTTCACTACAACTTCAGGGAGATAAAATTTGCCACGATAACTTCAGTCCGTCCCACTGCAACTTTAAGGTATAGGATTTGTGGTTTCACTGATCTGTTACACCGTTTTCTGGGGAACTTGACCTATAAAATCCATTTCATGGGCCTATATTTATGCCAAGCGATTAAAATGTTATGATCAGAATGAATCAAATGCTCCTAACTAGATGTGTATGAATGATATTTGTATGAATGTAGAATGTCATTTTTCAAGAATGATCCTCTTTTAATGCTTAGGTTGACATTGCTCGTTGTTCATCAAGGTTCTATCATTGACGCATTACCCTGTCTTCTTGTTCAGCTGGTATCTTTGACAGAAAACTCGAAAGAATAATCACAATTTAAACTATTTGTTCCCAAACATTTCCATCTCTTAGATTTGGTTAGTTTTGACTAGTGGTCATGTTTCAAGCCCTTGTACTATTTAGAAAACCTTTTAGAGCAATATGCAGAAATCCTTTTACTTGAATATTATTAGTCAATTAATTGTTATTTCAATGTAAAAATGCTTGAAAAAAATTGTAACAATGGACAAGATTGAAATTTATTAGGAGCAAAGCGCGAAATGAATGGATTGATCAAAATAGAAAGCATTGTTAAAATACAAATGAGTAAGATGAAAATAGGTGCCCCAAATATTACAGCATGAACTTCTTTGCACAAACTTCTCGAGAACCATTTTAAGATTGATTTGTGTTTAGGAGGTCTAGAGTACTTTGTTGATACCTCAAGATGCGACATTTCTTCTTCTGAAAGGACACGACTGCCATATGTTCAATCTTTAATCAAAATTTGAGTTACCCTTTCCCGGGTTTTCAACTCGAAACCCCTTTGGTCTCAAGGCGCCCGTTGCGAGTTTTCGCCTTGACCTCTCTCTTTTTTTCTTTTTTTTGGTGAAATATTTCTTGACTGAGTTTGAATTCACAGGGTTAGGCAGGCTTTTACCATCCAACTCGGTCAAAATCAATGCTTCTCAAGAAAAGGCCTTCTTTACCATGTAAGGTTCTTCCCAGTTTGGCATTCATTTTCCTCTGAAATCCTTTTGTATGGGAAAGATCTTTTTCAATACCAAGTCCCCCTCATGGAGTTTTCTGAGGCGAACGTCTTTGTCATAAGCTCTCATCATTCATTTTTGGTACATCTAACCATTACAAATAGCTTTCAACCTCTTTTCTTCGATCAAGTTCAACTGATCATATCAAGATTGGATCCATTCTGCGTCATCTAACTTCAGTCCTGACAAAACTCAGAGGGAAGGAATCTCGACTTCAATAGGAAAACCCGCCTCTATTCTATAAACCAAAAAGAAAGGCATTGCCCCAGTGGAGGTTTTGACAGACGTTCGATAAGCATAGAGGGAAAATGGTAACTTCTCATACCAATCTTTATAAGTCTTAGTCATTTTACTCACGATATTCTTAATGTTCTTATTGGCTGCCTCCACTGCACCGTTCATTTTTGGGCGATATGGTAATGAGTTGTGATGTTTGATCTTGAATTGACTATAGACCTCGACTATCGTACTGTTTTTCAAATTCAATATATTGTCAGATATAATCCTTTCTGGCATCCCATACCTACATAGAATCTCTTTTTTTAAAGAATTTACTGACTACCGACTTCGTTACATTGGAGTAAAAAGTGACCTTTACCCACTTGGTGAAGTAATCAATGACTACGAAAATGAATCGATGCCCATTAGAAGCTTTTGGTGAGGTCGGCCCAATGACATCCATGCCCTACATAGAAAAAGACCATGGAGAAGTCATTACATGAAGAGGTGAAGGAGGCACATGAATTTTGTCTCCATAAATTTGGCACTTTTGACATATTTCTGCATAACTGATGCAATCTCTTTCCATGGTAGATCAATAATTTCCAAATCTCATAATTTGCCTGGCTATTGTAAAACTATTAGCATGTGTTCCACAGACACCCTCATAGACTTCTTTCAAGATTTTCTTAGCCTCAACAGCGTCCACACATCTTAGTAACACCTGATCTTTTCTTCTTTTGTATACGATCTCCACATCTAAGACATAATCGTTGGCCAATCTTCTTAGCATCCTTTTATCATTCTCGATTGCCTGCTCTAGGTATTCACGGTTCTTTACATATCGTAGTATATCGTGGTACCAATGGTGGTCATCTTTTTCTTCATCCTCGATGTTGTAACAATGAGTTGGAGCCTCATAAATACTCATCTGGATAGGTTTTACATCCTCTTGTTTGTTAACTTTGACCATGGAAGCTAAAGTAGCTAGGGCATCAGGCATCTGATTTTTATCTTGCGGAAGGTAGCAGAAGGTGATGTCATCAAACTCTTTAATTAACTCTAAGACCAACCTTCTATATTCGATCAACTTAGGATCTCTTGTCTCTCATTCACCTTTGAGTTGATAGATCACAAATGCAAAATCCCTATATACCTCTAGGACTTTGATCTTGCATTCTATGGTTGCACAGATACCCATGATGCATGCTTCGTATTCTGTCATATTATTCGTGTAATCAAAATCTAATTTACTAGTAAAGGGATAATGATCTCCGTTTGGGGATACCAGGACTGCCTCAATTCCGTTACCCATAGCGTTTAAAGCCCTATCAAAATTTAGTTTCCAAAGATGTCCTTCTTGAGCCTCTTCTTTAGTGGTTGCAACATACATCAGATCTTCATTCGAGAAATCAATGTTCAAAGGCTCGTAATCTTCTAGAGCTCTACTGACTAGAAAATCTGCTATTGCACTCCCTTTTACTGCCTTCTGGTTCAGATAGACTATATCAAATTCGAAAAATAGAATTTACCATCGGCTCATCATTCCATTCAGAGAAGTCGACTCCATCATGTACTTTAGATGGTCCATTTTTTAGATGAGCCAAGTTGTGTAGTACAAAATATACTGTCTCAATCTTCGAGTTCTTCAGATTAAAGCGCAACACAACTTCTCAATTGGCGAGTATCTTGTCTCACATTCAGTGAACTTTTTACTGAGGTAGTATATCACTCTTTCTTTCCTTCCTGACTCATTATGTTGGCCCAGCATGCATCCCATAGAATTCTCAAATACTGTCAAGTACAATATTAGTGGCTTATCTGGATTAGGTTGCATTAGCACTGGGGAATTAGACAGGTAATGTTTGACCTTATCAAAAGTTTTCTTGCACTCTTCATCCCATACACTTGGATTGTGTTTCTTAAGGAGACAAAATATGAGGTCACATTTCTTAGTGAGTTATGAAATGAACCGGGCAATGTAATTTAGTCTTCCTAGGAAACCTAAAACTTATTTTTGAGTGCGTGGCAGAGGCAACTCCTGTATAGCCTTAACTTTATCTGGGTCGATCTCGATCCCCTTTTCACTGACTACAAATCCTAGCAATTTTCCCGACCTAGCCCCGAAGGTACATTTTGCTGGATTGAGCTTCAGTTGGAATTTTCTTAATCTCAAGAACAATTTCCTTAAGACTTGTACATGCTCCTTTTCTATTCGGGACTTTGCAATCATATCGTCGACATAAACCTCAATTTCTTTGTACATCATATTATGAAACAAAGCTACCATGTGTCGCTCCCGCACTTTTTAGTCCAAATAACATAACTTTATAGCAAAATGTTCCCCACATGGTTACGAATGTGGTCTTTTTCATATCTTCAGGATGCATCTTGATCTAGTTGCATCTGGAGAAGCCGTACATAAAGGAGAACAGTGAATAACCTGCCGTGTTGTCCACTAGGGTGTCGATGTGAGGTAATGGGAAATTTTCTTTCGGGCTAGCTTTGTTTAAATCCCTGTAGTCTACACACATTCATACTTTTCCATCTTTTTTAGGGATAGGGACAATAGTGGCTACCCATTCTGAGTATTTAACCACTTGTAAGAAATCAACATCGAATTGCTTCTTGACCTTTTCTTTTACTTTCAGCAAAACGTCGGGCCTCATCCTTCAAAGCTTCTATTGAACTGGTTTGCACTATTCCTTTATGAGGAACATGTGTACCATGATATCAGTACTTAGCCCAGAGATATCTTGATACGAACATACGAAGGCATCTTTGAATTTTTGAAGTAACTCAATGAGGTCTCGTTTTGTCTCTACGGTGATGCAAGCTCCGATCTTCACCTCTTTCTCTTCTCCTAAGCTCACAATTTCTACTGACTCTTTGTAAGGTAGGATTTGTTTCTCATCTTGTTCTACCATCCTTAACAAATCAAGAGATAGGTTACAATTTTGATTATCTTCAAAGTCCTAATTTTCTTCTAGACACATATTTTGCTCAAAAGGAGACCCTGAGTCGGTAGCAGCGTCACTCATATCACTGATATCTGGAGACCTGTTATAAGAACGAAGGAAAATCCAAAGAACAAACGAATCTAAGAATAATTATCTGTGTGGTATGAATATGAATGAAATGGAAAGAAGAAAAGAATATTTGCCCAAAATGAGATACAAAGATGCATTTTATTGAAATAAAGATGTTGGACATATGCCTTTTTCACAAAAAAGATTCTTATTGCTCCCAGGCTTAGAGCAATAAGTGTGTTTTGAACATTACACTGAATTAGCTCTAAAAATTACAAGAATCTCTTCCACAGTCCAATTGTTCAGAACACTTCCAGGTATGTAAAGGCAAATGCCTGATAAGTTATCTTCCCTAATTCCTTCTTCATATATGGAGTTGATGCTCAAATTTCCCAACATTTTTTTACAGTTTTTTACATCTTTTGTTCAGGGTAAATGGTTCCTCTTGACACGAATGTTCTAGATATATGGGGAAAGGTTATTAGTTCCCACTTGACCTCTCTCCCACTCTGTCACGCTCTTCTCCTTTCTTGCTTCTTCTCCAGCTCTCTCTTTTTTTACCTCGCATCTGGCTTGTATCCTAAGCCAAAACGGTCTCATTTGTCCATCAGTATTGGTGCCTTGACCCTTTTTTGTACGTATTTTCCAAATCTTTTCCCGGGTAAGGCTCCTTTCTTTGTAGTTTTGGATATTTTAGGCATTGGGATTTTTTTCCCTTCAACAATAAAGGTTGCATTCACAAATTTTAGTGATCGAAAGGAACATTTTATTGCCTCATCATCTATTTCTATGTATGGTGCGTCACTGGTTACGGATGCAATGATATCTTGTTCAGCGTTTATCATCAACAGTCGACCCTCTGTTACCAACTTCAGCTTTTGGTGTAGTGATGACGGTATTGCCCCAGCTAAGTGAATCCAAGGTCTACCCAACAAGTAATTATAAGAGGGCTTGATAACCATCACTAAAAAGTATACCTCATATGTGTTCGGGCCAATTAGGAGAGGTATTTCAATCCTTCTCATCACCCTTCTTTCTGTACCATCAAATGCTCTCACTATAGTTTGACACGTCTTCATGTGAGAGTTATCCACTGGTAATCTGTTCAGTATGGATAGAGGCAAGATGTTCAACGTAGATCCATTGATGATTAACACCCCTGGCAATGTATATCCTTTGGAGCGGGTAGTGATATGTAGGGCCTTTGTGGATCCCATGCCCCCTGGCAGTATTTCATCGTCATTGAAAAATATGAAATTTTTGGCACTTATACTATTAACCAAACAGTCTAGCTTGTTTACAGAGATATCATCAACGACATAAATTTCATTTAACACTTTTATCAACGCACTACGATGTGTCTCTGAGCTCAAAAGCAAGCTAGTACTGATATGCGAGTTGGTTGCTTGTGTAGCTGTTCTACAACACTATACTCGCTATGCTTTGAAAATTTCAAGAACTCCTTAACCTCATTCTCAGTTACCAGCTCATTAATAGGTGATTCAAGTCTAGCCGTCGTTTTTTTCTTATGATCAACCGCCAAGGCTTTTCCTTTAACAGGCTCAATTTTTTTATTTGCAGGATCATAGCGCCTCCACTGCACGTGTAGAAACCATATCCTGGCCCTCTTCTTAAGTGCTAACCGGGTTCTCCTTTTACGGGATCATCATATTTTAGTTATAATTCCATGGAAACCTTTTGCTATCCTTATAGGGAAAAGCCATGGGTTTCTAAATAATGACTCTCGGTGCAGCTTGTGTCCCTACTTCCTTATTTCTCACCCGTGAAATAATCACCACTGGGTGGTTGACCTTATAGACCTTCTCTGTCGAAACTTTTTCTGAGGTGCACACATTTTCTCCTTCTAAGCCTTTGACATCTTCATAAAATTTGATCTATTTTTTATCCATCAGACTTTGCACTAGAGCCCTGAACTCAACGCACTTTTGTATCTCATGACCCTCTATAGCGTGGAACTCACAGTAGCTCCTTGCTCTTTTGGTTCTCTCCTCTGAATCTTGCATGATTAATCTTCCGCCTATCATTTTTTACCAAACTCATTTTAGCGGGGACTTCACCTCTACAACATCGATTTTCGTCATCTTTCCTCATCTCTCAATTATTACGTTTACCCCTTGATCTGAATGACTAGGCAATGAATTTCCTACCACATTAGGTCCCGATGGATCATCGAACCTTACGATCCTCATCTTGATGAACCTTTCAATTAGCTTCTTAAATGCAGTGCGGTTCTCAATTGAGTGTCCCGTTATTCCTGTATGGTACTCGCATTGAGCATTCGCATCATACTATTTTGGGAACAGAGGTTGCATGGGTTTCAAGTAAAACGAGGATACCACATGCGCATAGAAAAAATTTTGATATAACTTCTTATATATCATCGGGATGGGGTTGAACTGGAGTTTTTTAGTGTTTGGACTTGAGATAGATTCTTGTCTTGAGGGCCCTTGATGGCTGGTTGTTACGGTGCTTGGTTAGCCTACAGTGACTGATTTTAAATAACTTTTATTCTACACTCTCGCATTATTCACTTCAATTTCCTTCTTCCTTTGGGCTATTTTTTAGCATTTTCCCCTGCGTCTATTTTTCCACTCCTTACTGTATTTTCAATCATCTCACTGAACATTACTATGTTTAAGAAGCTCTTGGTAGTGCTTCCTCTTTCCATCTCTGAGCGTACTGCCTAAAGCTTTCACTCTGCTTCATTTCCATGTTTTGCAGTGTAATCCTGTCAAGTGTCTTGTTAGTCACATGACTGTTTTGTTTCAAGAAAGCCTATGCCAAGTCTTTTCATGAGCTCATTGTGGCACGACTTAGCTAGTTTTACCACTTGGCAGCAAACCCAACCAAACTATCATGAAAGCAGTAAATTAACAATTGCTCGTTATTTCGGCAGCTCAACTTGCTCTATCTATTTCAGCCATGTCGTTCAAATCAGGCACAACTGGATTAGTCGGACTATCTCCGGGATTAGAACCTGAACCCGTCGGGTAATTAACCGATATTGAAGTACTGACTTGATATGGTTGAGGTCTTATGGTGACGAGTAGCCTTCGTGGATATGTATCTGGTTGGGCTTGGACATATATCGGGGTAAAACTCAGGGGGTAGGTAGGGTATTCATTATCATCCCTCGAGTTAACCACAGTGCTTTTTCCTTTTTCGATCCCTCCAGCCAGTAATTGTGTCAACTGACTTATCATACTTCATTGGGATTCTTGTATTTGATCCCTCATGTCTTCCTGTACTTTAGCTAATTGTTCCTGCAGCTGCACTTGCAATTGATCTTACATGTCCTGTTGAATCTGTTTTAACCTCTCTAATATTTGATTTATTGCTTTGGTTTTGCCGCGGGTACCGTAACCATATTCAATTGGTAGATTCTTCTTGGTTTCCAGGGTAACTGTCATAATTTCAATTAATTAGGATCTTTTCATGAAATTTAATGCAGATGATGAAATGTAATGCCGATGAATGAAATGAATGCAAAAAGAGGCATTGGTTTTGATTCAATTCTATTAGAACAACTTTACTAGAAAATAAATCTTTTTACATAAAACGTATATTTTACATATACAGCCTTGCCCTAATACTCAAAGCCTTGATATTCCTAAGAAGCCAAGGTAATTCTCGACCCCGATTTGATTCTGATTCGTATTTTAAGCTCAGCATGTCGGCTTGAACCGCTAGGGTTTGCAAATGGTCGGCTACATCCCGTACTTGAGTCACAACATCGCCCATAATGTGATCTTTATCCTTAATCTGGCCTTGAGAGCTTTGGAGTTGTTCTTTCTTGTGTTCATTGTTTGTTTCGAGAAGTTCAACTCAAAGTTCACAATTCTGCAGTGCGGCCTCGAGCTCTCTTATCTTATTTAGGCTTGCTTTTAACTCAATTGCAGAGTTGCGATTATGATATTGATGTAGCGACCTTTCTAATTCTGTTACCCGAGCTCTCATCTCAACCTTTTCATTCTGGCTTTCTATCAAATCCCTTTTTAAAGCATCTTCTCGAACTCGAGCATCTTGGAATTTTTTTTCCAACTGATAAGCTCTAATCTTTTCTTCTTTGATCTCTTGATGCCATTGTTTCAACTTTTTAAACAACCCGGGAGTCCTTATCGACAAGCACAGCTTATTATAATCTATTTTTAGACTGTCCAAGTCTTCCTCAGCCTTGTTCTTTCCTTTTCTCATTTTATTGGCCTCTAACTTCTGGACGTCGACGTCTAATCCTAGTTGCATCTTTTCCTCTTCCAACTGTTCTATCTTTTTCCCAGTTCTAAAATTCCTTTTTCAAAGTCTTGCTTTATGATTTCTACCTAGGGTAGGCTTTTAGGGCTCATTATATGCGATTTGGTTCTAAAGTAAGGGTACCTAAACCAACAAATTCCTTGATCCTCACCCATTATAGGCTCATACGGACCGAGTTCGGTTAAGGGGAATACATTTCCCTATGGCTGTATGGAGATGAAGATCTCACGAAGACATAGGTACGAATGTATCCCGAAAGCGATCCACTATCCTATACGGAGGTGAAGACCTCACGAAGGAATAGCTTCTCAGTCTGACTTAAGAAGGAAAAATTGAACTGTTATGCAATGTAATATACATAAAGCACACAAAAAGAAACATTCGAACCAATAAAACAAATATACTAGATCGCTATGCAACTCGAGATATCAAAACATGAAGGATGAAATGCAAAGAAGGGATTGTAAATTTAAACCAAATCATCGGTTTTTGACAAAAAAGACCAAAAGTAGTTAAATCGCGGCTTGACTCTCTTATTTTGTCCCTAGTGGAGTCGCCAAGATATTGAAACCATTTTGAAATCGACTTTTAAAAAAAAACGAAGATGGAGTCGCCACCAAACACTTTCATGAGGTGTGATCGGATCACCTCGTAATTTGATCGTTTTAATAACAAGTTTGATTTTACTAAAACGATGTTTTTCAGTCTACAAAATCCAGAAAATGAGTTCGGGAGTCGGTTACGCACGAGGAAGCATTAGGACCCTCGTTACGCCCAAAATTGGTACCTCATTGATTACTTAATGCCTTAGTGTTGAGAATAGAAAATCCAAAAAAAGTTTAAAATGCAATCCCTTTTTGTATTAAGGCATTACCTAACTAAAGTAATTTTCGTGAAAAGGGTTTATTTCAAGTTAATCAAGAAGAAAGGATCATGTCTCGTAAGTTAGGACATAATGCCTTAAATCTTTGAATACGAGAATAAATGCCAATTGATCATTACTTAAATCTCGTGTTTTATTTATTTTAAAGTAGACATTTGACTATCTCGATTTTAGAAAAAAATCATATTCCGTAAGTTAGGAACACGACTTTTCTAATTCCAAAATAACGAACATTACCTTGATTTAAAAAAATTCCTTTTTTGCATCGTGCAAAGACGAACATAACATTTAAAGAAGCATGTGTTTAGCTTATTCGGGCATAGTATAAAAATGCTTAAGTATGTTTAAACACGATTCATGACATGGTTATAATAAAATAAAATGATAGCGCCAATGATATACAAAAAATAAGAATACCGTACTAATAAGCGATGATGATATAACTATAATAATAAAACACCAAATAAAAAATGGCAATAATCACATTATAACTACTAATTTTATACTAATTAAATAATAATAGGAAAATAAATAATAATAATATCAATGATAATAATAATAAGAATAGTACAAAAAAAACAAGTGCACAAATAAAGAAAATATAAACATTATATTTTTTAACATATAAAAAGGGTAAGAGATAATAAATAGATAGATAAATAAAATAATATTCTAATTCTAATATAAATAATCAAAACACAATAAATAATAACATTAATTATAATAATAATAATGAGGCGTGCACATAAAAAAGAACAATACTAATTTTAAGTATAAAAGAATAAGGAAATAAATAAATAAATATAAAGGAAAATTGTTTATAAAAGATTGAAAATAAGGGACTAAATCAAAATGTAAATGAAATTAAAGGTGCAATTTGTAATAAAATAAATAAATAGATTAATAAGGATTAATGTGCAACACGCTAAAAAGGACAGGGACTGAATAGGAAAATATCCCTTGTCCTTATGCGCATCCTTTCTCAGGTGGACCAAAATAAAACAAAAATGAAATTATATGGTAAAATTTGGAAATATATAAAAATAGATAGGACTAGATTGAAAAATAAATAAAAGGCGGAAGGGTTGAGACTGAAAATAACACATTGGTCGCGAAAACACACGGATCTTAGCCACTTTCGGGTCAGGTTTCGGGTTTGAGCCTAAATAACGTCATTTTGACGTCTAAAAATCGACCCAAAATAGTGTTGTTTTGTATCACCTATTTAAGCCAACCAAGCTTCAAAAAAAATCATTTCTGGCTAAAAAATAAAATAAAAAAAATCTAAGAGCTTATTTTTTTCTCTCCAGGCCTTCTTCGGCCGGCCCTGGCTCTGACGAGCCTCCGCCGTGACGGCCACCGGTGGCTAGAAAACTGAAAAAAAACCCTATTTTGGTCCCTTTTTTTTAATAGAACCCAGATCTGGGTTTAAATCCTCAGAAATCTAACCAACACTCGGCCGAGGGAAAAGAAACCGAAAGGTTTCGCCTATCTCCGATGAGGCCTTCATTAGAACCCTAAAGGGTTCCCAAGCTCCTTAAATCGGTGGAAAGAACCGACGACGGTGACAGCAACTATGTATCTCAAGTAAGATTTTTTTACTTATATATTTTATATATATATGTAAGAATGGATTCGAAAAATAAAAAAAAAACACCTTTTTAAGTTTATCTGTTTTTTTTATTACTCTTCTGTGTGTAAAAAATACATTAGGTCTTGCTTTTATAGCCGAATAATATTTTAGATTTTGATTTTTCTATATATTTTCAATGTTTCTACTGTTTCTGCTACACTATTTCTTTGTTGTTGTTGTTGTTGTTGTTTTCCTTTTCTGTCCTTTTTTCTCTCTTTTTTTGTAGGTGACGGAGGTGATGGGAATCAGAGTGCGACGCTAGAAACCCTAGGGTTTCTGGCTTCTGTAAAATAATTTGGGCCACTGCGCCTTTAGTTTTTTGGTTTGGGCCATTTGGGCCTCCTTTTTTAAAATTGGACCATTAATTTTTTTTATCTGATTTCTGTTTGGGCCTTTTATTTGTTTGTGATTCAGGCCCGGGAAAAATTGGGCTATCACAATAAGAAGAATGTTGCTTTTGAATCCCTTTTTATTTCTTTTCCATATTTTACCATTGAGCCATTTAGTTTAGGAGAATTCCCATTTGTTTTGTTTCGTTCTAGGTCTGGAATCTTATAGTTTTACTTATTGATATTTCAAGTCGAAGGCTTAACTACAAACTGTTCATGATCGATTAAGCTAAAATTAGGTCCTGATAAATCTCTTTTGTAGTAACTAGTAGTAGAGGTATTAAGGTTAAACATAATTTCCTTTCTTCTTTATTAAGTACTTTGTTGCATAGCTTGGATTAATTTGCTTAGTACTCTTCTTTTTTCTATGAACACATTGCTTGGCTGCTTACTTTATTAAGTATCTTGAGATGGAGTGATTAATGATAGAAAATAGTAGAGGGACTTGCATGTGAATAATTTTATGAAAGAAAATTGACATTTCTATGGAACTTGAAAGATTTAAGTTTGAAGTGACCATGAAATTAAAAGAGTGTAAAGGTGGTGAAATGTGGCATTATTTTTCATGGTAATATCATGACAAACATGTAGGGATTTGTTCTTATATATGTAATAATACCAACTATTTATTATTATTGTTCACAATCTTGTATCTGTTGTTTATTTAGTTTAACTAGCCTTAGGATCAAATGAAGAAATTTAATCGTTGAATTATTTGTATCTGATTATTATGCTCAGATCAGTAGAACACTTAGCAAATTCATGGGATCTTTCTATTTTTCCATAAACTGATGTGCAATTAGATCATGATTTATCTATTCAGATCTTATGTTTTACTGGGGGTACTATGATGGCAGATCATATAGGCTTCCTTTGTTAACAATTGTGTCAGAAATACGTCTTTTGCTCAAAGTGTCGGAACAAAGGAAGATAACAAACATCTTTGTTCTCACACCCTTAGATAGTTACACTTCATTTATGGTTATTACCCAATATCCATGTCCTCACATCCGTAGGCAGTTATAACCCAATGTAATTTGTTGTTCCCACACAAACGGGCGATTACACCCCATGGACGATATGCTTATCTATATTTGCTTATACATGCATATTTATGTACCTCTAAGAGAGGAAACTCATGACGGGTTCCCATAAATAGTTATACCTCCTTACGTATAGGTATATTCATATATTGTATATTGGTAGAAAAGGAACCCACGAAGGACTTCCATAGATGGATTTATTGGCCACATTTGTATCATACTTATAATTCTACTTTCATCACGTAACCTCAAGCCAATTTGGTCGACAGTCGTGATTCGACATGACATTCATCACATAAGTCCGAGCTGAGAAGACTTAACCGGCAGCTGTGATTTGACATTATTTTCAAATCAAATTTTACAAATACCTTATTCAAATTAAATCCTTATGTACATGCCAAATTCATTGTACAATTAACAACTAATATAAATAGTTTACAACCTCAAGTGATATATGATGCGAAGCTCCCAAGTTTAGGCCTTGTACTTCGTGCCGAATTCATTACCTACCTGTTTAAACCAATAACACATTACGCTCGAAGTGCTTAATAAGCAGCCATAGATAAACCTACTTATCCTTTACTTTTTTAGTACCGAGCCCATCTTAAACTTTTTATATCAATACTCTCAAACCATATTTTAGCACTATTAACAGATTCATCAAGTTAATGACTTTTAGGGCTCAACTTACATTTTCATACTTCATTAACTAATAACTATGAAATTCACATTTAATACTTTCATAAATGATTCATATAATATTTAATCCTTTATGTCTTACCTTCGAATACTTTCGTATATATACATATATATATTCGTACATATTCTTTACACATCACATTTTTATTTACATTACTTTTACCAAGGCATGTATGATTATCAATTTCCTTAATATCAATAAGGACAAATTCATTAGGCCACTTACCTTTAGAGCATATTATCATATTAATTTCTTATTAGCTTACTTCTTTACTTACTTTCTTTTTATCTCGTTTAGTTAGAAGACATTTAATTAATGATAATTTGTCTTGATTTTAGTCATTTATCGTTACATCTAAATTTCATTTAACAACATTTAATTAATTTTTGTCCATAATAAATTCTAGTGAAACATGACTCAGATACTTGGGAATCACACTCAAACTCTCACATATCGTACTAAATGTGCATCAAATCTCAACACCATACATATACATATACATATACATATACATATACATATACATATACATATACATATACATATACATATACATATAAAGGGCCAAAGAGTGCACCAAAGTGTTGTGCCGAAAAGGCACAATATCATATCATCATGTCGTATCATATTGTCGTTCCTAGGCGCACAATCTAATCCCTATTAACGTGCTAATTGCATTCTCTATTGTACTAAATCTACTAGGGCACTTTACAATTATAATTAACATATATTCATCAAGGCCATTAACACACACATGTATAGATATAGATATAGATATAGATATAGATATAGATATAGATATAGATATAGATATAGATATAGATATAGATATAGATATAGATATAGACATAGACATAGACATAGACATAGACATAGACATAGATATAGATATAGATATAGATATAGATATAGATATAGATATAGATATAGATATAGATATAGATATAGATATAGATATAGATATAGATATAGATATAGATAAATATATAGATATAGATATAGATATAGCTATAGATATAGATATAGATATAGATATAGATATAGATATAGATATAGATATATCATATAAGGGTACTTTAAGTGTTGTCACATACTTATGATCAAATCCATTTTAATAAAGGTGTTATGCACATGTTCATTTTCATATGTAAGCACCATATGTGCTTTGCATTTACAAACACATTTCACATTTCTTTAGGCTTTAAACACATGTCCATTTTATATAATAGTTCCAATTCATATAGAGTCATTCTTTTTATTTATCATTCACATAATAAATTTCATGTTTTTAACAAGGTATTTACTAAAAGTAAGAATTATCAACTCTAATCACAATTACTCATATTCTCACATCAATACTATAATTCATGTTTATTAAAGCACACTTATTAATATTTCTATAGCATCAAAAGTTCTATAACACCTTATGAAACCAATATATAGTACAACTTAATGATAATTAATTTCATCACTTTTATGCCATGGAATTTAAATATATATTCACAATTTAATTATTCAATTTTTATCACATAGATATTACGTAATTCATAAACTTTAGCCTAAGATTAATAAAAGTATCCAATGTTAGATGCTCCACAATATAAAACTATGCTTCCATAAACTTGAATCCTACCCCATCACCTTAGGATGAAAATGAGGGGAATGATGGTGGAATCCATACAAGATGGTTAATTTCCATGTGATTTCAACAAAACTCAATGTTAGGTGTTGAAATTCTTGAAAAATCATGAAAATGAACAAAGAAGAAGAAGAGGAACAAGAAGAGAACCTCTTAAGGGAAGAAGGTTGGTCTGCAGTAGAAAGGGAGAGTTAATGGGTGGTTCATTGTTCCTTTTTTCTTTCCTTTAAAAAGCACGCAAATGGACCCATATACAAAAATTTCAAGCCCAAACTCACTAATTGAAGCCTAATTTTCATATACCATAATCCAATGGTCCCAATAAATTTCATATATCAAATATATCATCCATATAACATTTTCATCATAAAATACTTGAAAAATGACCAAATTTCCTTTTTATGACAAAATTATCATTTTGCTCCTTTTGACTATTTGTACAATATCTTCTTAATAATAGACAATTATCAATCTCAAATCTCATAATTCGTTTATAATATTTAATGTAAATCCATGTATAGTGAAAACTATATTTTTTTCCTTTTCTCTCGAAAAATTGAGAAAATTACAATTTAGTTTATATACTTCCTAATCTTTTCAATTTAGTCTTAAAAGTTATTATCACCATACCAATTCATATTCCTATTTATTCTCATGTCAAATAGGCAATAGAAACTATTATTTCCTTTTGGCTAAATTTTCATTTTAATTCTTAAACTTTTCAAAATTTGCGATTTAGTCATCTTTTCACATTTCCACTTCTATAATTTTTTCATAATTCCTATGTCCAAAATCACTTTACTTTCATAAGAATTACTTTATCCAAAAACTTTTCAAATTTTCTCGAAAATTCACTATATCCATTATCGGAATAGTGTCATGTGTCTAGCAGAAAATTTTGGGATGTTACACTTAGGAAGCTTTATAAGTCTTTAGTTGATAATTTTGGTTAGTTGTTATGTTATGGTCATAGTTTGGACATATAATAACTTATCTAATGAAATTTTAAAGCTTAATTTGTTTTTATATAAGCATGTAATTGAATATTATATAAATTGTGTGCCACACATTTTGATACGGCTTCAATACTACGTTTTTATTTGTTTGAGTTGCTTTAGAAATGGACGTGGCATCCTGCATTCGGCTTCGTCATTCTGGTTGGGTATGGGCTAACACACTAAGAAATGACCAAATCATAAGTGCATATGTTTTTCTTGAATTTAACGAGTTTAGTCTTCGTAGAATCAATCACCAAAAGGCAAGAACTTTATTTCCAGTGCTTTGTTCTAACAAGCTTTTTTACCACATTCCCCCTTGATCAGATTTTGAACTTGAATATCAATGGTCTTTGTAGCAGGATTGCATACACTCAGCTTCAATATGCTATTCACTATCATCAATTTTATTGGGACATTTAAGATATTTGAAACTTCCCCTACATAGAAGTTGTGCACTTCAAAGCTCCATAAGAATCACATTCTTCTTTCACGCCATAAAATTTTTTTTTGGAATTGATGGGAAGAAGAAACAAAATGAGAAAAGAAAAGAGAGAAAGAGAAGAAAGAAAAAAAAAGAAAGGAAATAACTTTAAAAAAAAGAAAAGATAATGAAAGATGTTATATCCTTACCTCGATTTGGACTTGGTTGGACTCTTCATTGGGCCATCCAAGACCTACTAAGTGGCATAATTGGCTAGGATCTATCAACCTCCTATAAAGACCCTTAAAACCCTAATACCTTAAATATTCATCTTTAAGTCCTTTTACCTTTTCGGCTCTCGACCTTAGAAGGGTACCTTCCTTGTCTTCACTTTTGTTGATATTGTATTTATTAAAACTAGCATAAGTGACGCGACTTCTTGGAGATGAGTTCCTTTTGGGAGTTAGAGTTTTGGGAAAATCGAGAAGGGACGTTGGATCCAATAAAAAAACTCAAAAGAAATAAGAGAGGACCGACTGTCAAAAAAACCTCGAGAAACAAAAGGCATATTTGTATGATAAAGTGGTGAGACAAGGTGGCAAAGACAATAGATACACAACAAAATGCAAGGAATAGGCGGTCAAAGTTGAGTCGATTCCCTTCGTCAACTTGGATGAGCAAAAGAGCAAGTAATAACACACGTATTAAGCTAGAAGTAATAATGCAAAGCAGAGTAGGCCACATGGTCTAAATGATTCAATCAAACCAATGCCAACACCATTTTGGAACTAGGGATGTGATTTGAAGATTGTTAACAATGTGAACGTCCCCATGATTTCAGTAAATGTCCCTATGGATGTTCTTATCCCTGCCCTCCAAACATGTATAAGTTCTCATCTTCATTTGTAGTTCTGCCATCATAATTATGCAGCGAAATCCATAGGGTAGATGGAGAAGATTAGATGGAAAAAAGCACAATGGTGGTAAGTAAGTAGGCAAATAATACATATAACTTACTTTGATCCCCGCATCTCTCAAGCTATTCACATGCAAATTGAAATAAGACAAAATAGATAGAAGTAATGATCTTTTACTTCTCATGAATGACAGGTACGTGTAAGTGTGAACAAAATTCAACTTTGAGTGTTTTATAATACAATTTCTAATCATATCACGATTTTTTTTGGAGTTGGTTGTAGAATAATGATTGGCTTCATGAGAACCAAAAGTACTCAGCCTCTTCCATAACCAGTTGACATGGAATTAATCATAAGAGTGTTTTGCCCAATTTTAATGGCTTAAATTGAATATAAGAATAAATATCATGGTTTCATGTAAGCAATTAAATTTTATCTTATTTTACATGCCAGTACTCTTGATCGAGATTGGTTGGGTTTACTTGTAGCTTTGCACCCTAAGTGCTTAAGCATGCGGGTCCTTCATTGGCATAATGAGCATGAGTTCCAAATTTTAGTGCAGCCACAATTACTCTTTGAAATTATTATTTTTCCCTTGTTCATGTTCAATATTTTATTTTATTTTTGTGGGGTGTGCCTTGTATTTTCAGCTAAACAGACGGCGACGTCACAATGAGAAACATCCCAATGTTGCGACGACGGACGACATTGTGACGGCGCGAATAGGAACATTGCGACATGGTGACGTGTTCCCCACATAAATTGTGTTTCTTCTTCCAGTTAAATTCTACTATCTTTTCCTAGTTAAAACTCTTATTACTTCAGGGATATTTTAATCTAATTAGACCTCTAATCTTAGCCTATAAAAGGGCCATTGTATCCTTGTTTTGATGGGCAAATTAAGAGGCAATAAAAGATGTAGTACTACAGAGCTTTTCTCTTAGGGGCGACAAGATGTAGTCACAGATGAGTTTTGGTGAGAGTTTTCATGGTAACTATGGAGAGAATTTTGTACCCCTTTTGAGAGATCTATATGAAAGTTAGGATTTTGTTTTTGGGATTGCTCTATAGGAGTTAGGGTTTTCTTTTGGGTTTTGGGTTTGTATGTTTAGTCCATTTAGGTTTATTTTCTTTATATTGTACTCTTGTTTGTATACTCATTTTGTGAAAAGCCAAAGCCTCCTTTGCCCGTGGTTTTTATCCTTTTCAAAAGAGTTTTCCGCGTAAAATGTGTGTTTGATCTTCTCTACCTTTTCTATTTCTTTGTTTATACGGGTCAATCCTTAACAAACTGGTATCAAAGCTTGATTCAAATTTTGCAATCGACCCATTTAGGGATGGCGACAACAAATTTCGATATCAAGAAGTTCGATGGAATCACTAATTTCATATTGTAGCAATTTCGGATAAAGCAGAGTGTTTAAAAAAAGGTTGGTCGAAAAGGGTGACAGTCGATGGAATCATTGATTTCCTTAATTTTTTCTCTCCTATTGTGAAGCACACATTCGTTCGTGTATCACTGGCCCTTGTTGCATTATACAACCTTGATTTGAAAACTAGGAGTCTTTCAGTTTCCAAGTTTGAGAATGGTTTGGGCTTGGTTGACGTTCTGCAAAGGTCTAGTTTGACCCGTGACGAGCCATGGAGAAGAAGGTATGGTAAATACAATTCAAGGTAGATATTTGTGGGGTGTACCTCATATTTTTGGTCTAACAGACGATGATGTCATGACGAGAAGCTTCCCATCGTTGCAACAATGGATGACGACGTGACAACGCGAATGGGGATGTTGTGACGTGACGATGTATTCCTCACATAAATTTGGTTTCTTCTCCCAGTTAAACTCTGATTACTTCAGAGATATTTTAGTCCAATTAGACCTCTAATCATATTCTATTAAAGGGGCCATTGTATCATTGTTTTGATAGGCCAATTAAGAGGCAATAAAAGAAGTAGTATTACAGGACTTTTCTTTTGGGGGCAATAAGATGTAGTCGCAAATGAATTTTTGTGAGAGTTGTTGTGGCAACTATAGAGAGAATTTTGTACCCTTTTTTAGAGAACTCTATGAAAGTTAAGGTTTTGTTTTTTGGTTTGTTTTATGAGAGTTAAGGTTGTATTTTTAAGGTTTTAGGTTTATACATTTAGTACACTTAGGTATATTTTCTCCATATTGTACTCTTGTTTGTTTACTCATTTAGTGAAAAGCCAAAACCTCTTTTTGCCCGTGGTTTTTATCCTCTTCGGAGAAGTTTTCCACGTAAAATGTGTGTTCGATCTTCTCTACCTTTTTTATTTCATTGTTTATACGAGTCGATCCACAACAATTTTTATTTTTCTATGACGTAAACTCTATTTTGATCGAGTTGTTCTGATTTTCAATTTATCTCTACATTTTATTTATGTTATTTATTGTTGATGATGTGTTAAGAGTAATTGGTGAATAACTTTTAGATTTTTGCACATTAGATATTGTCTTCAAGCTTTACTTAGTCGAAAATGTAGAACGAATATTGTTTAAACATAAGGTTTATATGAGATTGCTATCTAAGGTCTGGCATTTGAGGACATTAAAGGTTTTTTCTAATAAAGCATGTGTTGGAACTTTTCAATGTTACCCTTTATTTTAATTTTACTCATTTATTTTGAATTTTCTGTTGTTTTCCTCTGTTTTGGATTTCATTGTTTCTGCAAATAAGTCTCTCATGCATCTCTAGCCACATTTTATGTATAAGTATGGTTGCCACCATTGAGTAAAACCATCTTTACTTGTCACTGTCATTTGCATTTATATGGTGTTAGGGGCCTATTAAGCTCTAGCAAAGTCGATCCATTACAAGTGACTCACCTTACTAAAGTTCAAAACAAATAATAATAAAATAAAATAAGTACATAAATGATGTCATTCAGACTTTATTACTTTATTAGGAGAAAGTTTTGGATACTTTCAAATTCTTATATTTGTTAGTTCAATTTCTATTTGTATATTTCAAATCTTATTATATATATAAAGTGTTCTTTGAGTGTTCGATGCCATGTAGTAATGGGAAAAATGTGTGAATTGGGGTGTTGGCGACCATCTATTTTAGTTTTTCCTTTGTAATTGCTAAATCTATGTGAAGGTATAAAGAGATTTGGAAATAGTTCTAATGGCGAATATCTAGACTCTAAACTTTTCTCTGCTATACATATCAAGTTTAATTGCAACAAGGAGAATCAGTATGGTAATAATTAAACCATGTCTGTCTTTCAAGCCTTTAAGGTTCAATTGTGATTTAATTGTTTGTAGAGGATGATGATGGGGCTTGCTAAGGCTTGTGGCTAGTTCAATTTTTACTGATCCAAATTATCATTGATTATCTGTAACTTGCTAGTGGTTTTGGTTTTTTTACTATTTAATGTTATTTGATATAATTTTAGTTTGTTCCGTTTCTTCAAATCTATTTCAATTTATCTAATGTTAAGTGTAAAATTAGAAAACCTGATTATGAGGAAACTTGCTCATGCAGCTTGACCAAAGGCCTAACGAACACAAATAATGGACATCTCTATTCTCACACTCGCAAATGGTTACACCTCATGGGCGGTTTGCACCCGAGGTCTCTATTATCATCTCTCGATAGTTACACCCTACGAACAATAAGCACTCGATATGTTTATCTATTATTTCCTATGCTTGAATGTCTATATGTATTTTGGAAAGAAAACCCATAAAGGCTTTCCATGAGTGATTATACCCCTAGCATATAAGTATATTCATATAATGCATATTGTTAGAGAAAGGGAACCCATAAGGGACTCCCATGGATAGTCACCTCCACCATCTACATTTATGTCATATCTATAATTCTGCATATGATACCTATGATTCTACATCCATCACATAAATCCAAGCTAAGTAGACTTGGCCGAAGATCGTGATTCGACGCGGTAGGACGATACTCTCCACATAATTTTGTTGAGAAATGTGCCCATATTGTAGTAAGTATGTAATTGTTTTCTATTTATTTGAATGATAAATAAATAAAGTTAATTTCACATTTCACTATTATGTCTTTGGTATTTATGTCTTTTATATTTTGTATACATAGCAAAATTGTGACAAGCAAATATTAGCTCATTGATTGTCTAAAGCAAATATTTGTATGCAACTCATGTGCTTTGATATAAGTGGAGGCTTATGCTCTAAAGATGATCGAGCCCATAGCTGGTATGTTGGGTACATGACTTGTGTATGGCATGGCTTTACTAGCAACAATGGAATTTATATCTCAATTAAAAAGTTAATGACATCTTCTCATTGGCATTGTGTGGATTGATAAATATGGAACGTGGTCACGGGTTGCTTGTTCTTGAACGAGCAATTTATCACAGTCATTTGTTGGCAGTGATCATATTAATCATTAAGAAGATACAATGGTGACAATAAAATAAAATAGGATTGTATTGAGTGAACAGATTTAACTCAAATGAAACAAGGATATCATATAAGGGTAACACACACATTACAAGGTTATTGGACAAAGCAGTTGGATGAACTGCTTTCGTAAAGAGTATACAATAAGGAATATTAAATCATCGTACTTCTTGTGGACTGACTCCATAATTAAATAATTGCTAATTATCGGAATGATGCTTTCGAACATAATTGCAATCACTAGAGCCTAATTGTATATGTCTGATTGGTCCCTTTGCTAGCCCAAAAAAAGCTCGATCAAACTGCATTTGAATCAGAAGTAAATTCTACGAATTTTGAAATAATTTAATTGAGTCGATTTATTCGATGTGAAATTAAATTAAGTTGTCGTGAGAGTTGTTCAATTAGAGAATTTGATTGAAGAATTTTATTGAAAAATTAATTTGGAAAATCTAAGTGATTTTTGAAAAACTTAATTTTGATCAAATAAAATTAAATTAATCAAATCAATTAAAATTAATATGATATTTTTGGAAGTTAATTTTCAAGTCAAATAATTGGCCCAATGGATAATTAAACTTGAAAATTGGATTTGATATCATAAATTGGGCTCGAGAGCCCAAAATCGAGACCAAGAGGTGAGCCAAGCCCAATATGTGAAACTAGACCGACGGTCCAACCGGTGGCTAGACCAGACTAGTCGGGTCATCATTAACCCAGACTGAACCAGCACAGGTGCCGTAAGGGTGTGACACCTGCATCACCGGACACGTCGGTGCTAGTGGCTGCAACAGTAGCATTCCGGTGGCCGGCGACGGTTGGTCATTGGTGGTTAAGCAATGGAAGAGTTACACTCCTACTAGGACTCTACCAGAGAATTTGATTTCAGACTAATTATACCAAAAATATTCTTATTTTAATAGTTTAATATTAAATTAAATTTAATATTTATCTTAGGCATTTTATTAATTTAATATTAAAGTGATTATCTTAATATTAAATTAAATTTAATATTTATCTACATTCTATTATTTTAATAAGATTTAATATTAAATTTAATCTAATATTTATCTTGATAAATATTATATTAATTTAATATTAAAGTGATTAAAATTAATCATAGTTTAACTCTCTAAACTCTCCCTATATAAAGAGACCATTAGGTTATTATTTACACACACTTGAATTTAAGAGAAAGTTGTAGAGAGAAAATTCTCTGAAGAGATTATTTTAGAAAATTTTTAGAGATATTTTTCTAATTTACAACTTGACCCAAAAGTTTAGAGAAATTACAAAATTACCCCACTGGTAATTTTTGTGAAATTTTTTTTGATTCAAAGCGAGCCCACACTCGGTAGACGTGAGCTTGAGGATAACAGAGAAGACTACTCGGTCGAAGTACTCGTCCTAGACGAATTGAAAAGATAAAATTTTGATTAAGTGTTTATTACTTTAGATATCACAACCAAGATCTTGTTTTGGAAAAAAATTTAAAACTTTGGTTTTTCCCTAAATTTATTTTCCGCTGCATTTTCCAAACTCGTTTTTCCAACAAATTTTGGGTTGCGAGGGCCAACGGTAGTGCGATTGACCAACGATTTCTTACTGTAAACCTCCCTTTATGTGTTTGGGAGCAAGATCTATTGTAAGTCTTTGGCTACATGTGAAAGTAATACCACTATCTTTTTGTAAGTCTCCCCCGTGCATCTGGGAGCAAGGTTAGTTTATTACTTTTCATAAGCCTCCCCTCATGTGTTCGGGAGCAAGGCCACTTTACTACTTTCCATAAGCCTCCCCCATACGTCTGAGAGCAAGGTCACTTTCTTAGCTTTCGTAAGCCTTCCCCTTACATCTGGGAGCAGGGTCACTTTATTACTTTCCGTAAGCCTCCTTCCATGCGTCTAGGAACAAGTTTATTTTATTACTCTTCATAAGTCTCCCCCCATGCGTCTGGGAGTAGGACATTCAGGCCCCTCCATGAACCTTTTGGGCTCTCAATGGAAGTGAGGCATATCATCTTAATGACAATTAAAGTTTGTTTAAGAAATATATCTTATAACTCTGAGCATACACATTCAACAATTATTTTCTAGTTCAACAGTTATTTTTCAGAACTAATTATAATACCAATTTCTATAAGTACTTTTTCAATATTACTTGTCAAAAACTCAGGCTAAAAGCTACATTCACCAATGGGCATTATGCATTTCTTACATCTAACGGATAGTACACATTTCTTACATTTTATATTATGCAATGGATAGTATACATTTCTTACGTTTTATGCCACCAATGGATAATATGCTTTTCTTACGTTTCATATTACCACCAAATGGGTCACATCTTTTACATTTTATTGCCAACGAATGGCTTGAACTTCCTCTATTTTACTTTTCCAATAATCGCATTTGCGGTATACATATGACACGTCTCGATTGCATAAACCCAGATCCTCTAATTGTCAACTGCACCATTCGAGTATAAATTATACATTTTTAGGTTGTCGAGCCAATATGCATACCACCCACTAAATTAGAAAGCGAAATTTATATGGGTCAACTATGAATAGAAATACCATCCACAAACACATTATTAAAAAGGGTGCACATGAATTTTAATAGACTGACATTGTATATTCTTGGGTCATTGGGCCTATAATTGTATCCTTCATCTCGTTATTCTATTTGGTACAACTACACCCACAAGGGGTAGCCTATAGATATTCTTAAGGTATGGTCACTTTATAACCTACCTCTCGATTGGGGACTATTGTTATATCTCTACCTCAATTTGGATCCGATTGGACCTTCTATTGGGCCACCAAAGCCTATTGAGTGGCATAATTCATAGGATCCATCAATCTCCTATAAAGACCCAAATGTATCAATATTGTAGTTGTAATACCCCCTACCCGTATTCGTTGCCGAAATAGGGTATGAGGCATTACCAGATTTTACCGAATAATTTTTTTATTATTACGAGTTAAATACTATTCATTTATCGAAACAGGTCATAACGTCCCTTGGATGGGCCTTCGAAACCTAAAACATACATCGGGACCAAACCGGGATTAAATCGAAACCATAAGAAATTTTTCGCAAAATCCCAAATTTTTTTTTTTGAACTCAATATAACCCCTTTATAAATATCTAATCTTCCTTGCAATTTTAAACCGAGACCAATCCAACACAACCAATCCATTTCAACATAATTTCAAGATAGATTTAACATATTCATAAGATAACCTCATCACATACCACAACCAAAATTTGTTAGCCATACCAGTGGCTAACCATACATTCATTTCACATTAACATTTACTTTACTAGCTTATACATGCCATTGATTTCCAAAATAAAGTTTCTTTATATACCGAGATCTTAAGGTTGATAGTGTGATACGTCTCCGACCAAATCCAACCTCCGAGCTCTTAACACTACAACACAGGGGAAAAGGAAACAGGGTAAGCACTTTGTGCTTAGTAAGTTCATGTAACTTGAATTATATTCTTAAATGCTTGAAATATAAATTTCTTGATGTGAATATGATTTAGATGTTTATTGTATGATAATTGATGAAGTATTGATATTCTTGATGAAAAGAGAAAATAAATCTCAGTTGAATGAAAGGAAAATTCGATGGATCTTTGAAAAGGAATTGACGGACCCGGATTTGTACACTAAAGTGTACCCCTAAAAATCCATCGAAATTTTGAGAAATTCAACGGGATAAATATGGAAAAATAACAAGGAAATGGAAATCATGGTATTGATGAGCTCATCAATCATGGTATATATATATTATTGATACATGAAAATTATTGAACTAACTTGAATGTTGAGTTTGTACATGTTAAGGGAATAATGCATTGAATGGATGTATGAATGTTTATTGCATGTAACACCCCTTACACAAGACAGTTTCCGGAGCCGAGCACGAGGCGTTATCTGATTTAACTTACTAGTTCGGAGAATAAAAATTTGCTTTTAAAATTTATTTCACTGTTCACCATAATGCTGTGCACCTGTGTAGCAGTCACTAATTTAATTATAACTCAAGTTAAAAAACTTGAAATTTAGATCTGTAAATTTTAACTAAAACTAGACACATATATTATCTTACCGTAAAATTTTTAGAATTTTTGGTTTACCCAATTAGTGCATTTTATTCATTAAAGTCTCCCCTATTTCACTGCCTGATGGTTCTGACCTTTATTCACTAAAAATAAATTTTCTCATTGTATGATTTTCATATGGTGTTCTCACTTGTTTCTACAGAAAATAGACTCACTAAGGAATTTATACATATAAATTAAAACTCATAATTATTTTTAAAAATTTTAATTATTTTCTAAAGTAAGAATAGAGGACTCTAAAAACCATTCTGACCCTATCTAACCAAAATTCAAATATCTCATAATATAAAATTTCTTTACCCACACCGTTATTTTTCTATGAAAATGGACTAAATAAGCTTTAATTCTATATATCATTCACTCTATAATTCATTTTATACTATCCTTGGTGATTTTTCAAAGTCACATCACTGCTGTTGTCCCAAAACTGTTTCATTGCAAATTTTTACTCTTTCATATTTTCTAGGTATAAACTATCACCTAGGCATTCATAACACCACACATGTTCTTAATTAGCCATTTCAATAGCTAACCATTAGCCATATCATATAAACACACTCAAAATGACTAAGTCTCTATACATGCCATAGCTTTACACGTTTCGAAATCACATAATACCGAGATGTCTGTAGATAGTGTGAGACGAACTCCGACGTCCTTGTGATCCTCGAACTGACTTGGAGATACTATAAAAATAAGGAAAATAAATAAAGTAAGCATAAAGCTTAGTAAGTTTACAAGTAAATAAATAACAACATTTATCATAAATAATCATACTCATAAATTTCATCAAACATTAGAATCTTTACTCGCTTCTTTACTTACTCACTTACTTGTTTACTTACTTGCTTACTTAAATAAATCATGATTATAACTTACCCCTCCCTTGCTGAAATTTCTTTCTCAACCGATAACTGAGATATTCTCAATCCTTATAACTCACCTGAATTTATTATTATGCTTTTATCTGAACTTTCATGTAACATAGTCTATTTACTAGCCCGTTGAATCACTTGGAATACTAAGGATACTCGGGTCTCTTGTCTGATAATACATGCCAAAGCTATGTCCCAGACATAGTCTTACATGGGATGTTTTCTGTACTGCCAATGCCATATCCCAGACATGGTCTTACATGGGAGTTCTCATATAGGTGCCAACGTCATGTCCCAGACATGGCCTTACATGGGACCTCTCATAATCTCAATGATGCCAATGTCATGTCCCAGACATGGTCTTACATGGGATCTCATTCCCATAATGTCATGACATTTGTATTCCATACATTCCCAATGTTTCAACGGAGCTTTTATCACTGATTCTCTGTCACCTCATACTTAAGTCAACATTAGATATTTTCATGAAATAAATACATAATTGCTGAAAAATAACAGAATTAATAATAATTATCAAAATATTACATTTATTTACCGTAAACTTACCTCAGTACAAAATATGGCAAAATCTATCAACTTAGTCTTCAACCCTTTTCTTTCCTCGGTCTAACCCCGAATTTCGTTCTTCTTGATCTATAATAGCAAATTTAGTTTATTTAATACTGACATTTATCAAAACAGCCCTCGAATCTAACTTTGGAAAAATTATGATTTTGCCCCTAAACTTTTACATATTTACACTTTTTCCCCAAAGCTCGAAAATTAAATTTCATCCCATATTCTTATGTTTTATAACATGCTGAACATTTTTCCCTTCTATGGTAACATCAAATTCTCATTCTAACACTTACTTATGAACATTAGGTATTTTTACCGATTATGTCGTTTTACTCGTTTTTACTTAAAATCGCTTAGCACAAATTGTTTAACATAATTTAAGACTTCATATTCTACCATAAAATATCAAAATAAACACATTTCACCTATGGGTATTTTTCCAAATATGAACCCTAGGTTAAATTATTGCTAGAATAAGCTAAATCAAGTTATTGGGACTCCAAAAACGTAAAGAACATTAAAAACGGGGCTTGGAATCACTTACTATGGAGCTTGGAAGCTTGAAAACCCTAACTATGGCTCCCCCTTGTGAAATTCGGCCAAGGCTTGAAGATGAGCACAATTTTCCATCTTTTTCCCTTTTAATTCATTTTAATTACCAAATTACCAAAATGCCCCTAATTTAAAAATTTCCTATTTCACTTATCTCATGTCCATTTTTTTCCATAACTTAACCAATGGTATAATTACCATATAAAGACCTCCAATTTAAAATTTCATAACAATTGGACACCTCTAACATGTAGAACTCAACTTTTGCACTTTTTACAATTTAGTCCTTTTGACTAAATTGAGTGCACAAATGTCGAAATTTTTGAACGAAATTTTCATGAAACCATTCCGTGAAATTGTAGACCATAAAAATATAGTAAAAATAAATTTTTCCTCATCGGATTTGTGGTCCCGAAACCACTGTTCCGACTAGGCCCAAAATCAAGATGTTACAGTAGTAGGACTACTCTCCTCTCCTCTCCTCTCCCCAAAACCTTAATACTCTAACATTCATCTTGAGTCCTACTTTTCTAGCTCTCAACCCTTGATAACAAGCTCAATTTGTATGTTTAATGCACTCAATTTTAGTATTTTTTGCTACAGAGTTTGTAATTTTTGGTTAATTTTAGCAAGTACACAGCTAGAGTATCGAAATTTGAGTTAACAAGCAAATCGGGCCAAATTGGAGCACAAGAAATAAAAGGGGGCTGAATTGAAAATTTTGAGAAATTTATGGCTGATTAGATTTTCTATTTGACTTTATAAAAGCTAGATTAAGAAAAAAAACTGATATAATATCTTATATAAAATTTGATTTTATGTGGTTGATTGTTAGATGAATCAGGCTAAAATTAGCATATGGGATGTATATAAATACCTTGTACGGTGGCTTTGGAAAATAAACTGAAAATTGAATAAAAACCATTTATTTCTTTTCTATTTCAAGTGTCTTTTAGCAGTACAAGAATTCTTCCATTCTTTTTCCATTTATTTACTTTGGTTCAATTGCCCTTTAAGTCCCCTTTTTCCTCCACCTATCACCATTACACTTAAACCCATTCTAATATTCCATCAAGCATGATTAGCCTCATGCTAAACTAAATTCTTTTTAGCTTTAGCCCGATTATCATTTCGATAAAAAAATCGTGAAACATGAACCCGTACTAAAAAACCTTTCAACACGGTATTTGATATCTCTCCGGTATATGGGATAGTCACAATCGTCTCTTAAAGTTGATTCAATTTCAACTCAAAATGCACGTTGGGTGGGAGTTGTATTGACGTACAACTGGGAAATTGTGTCGATCGTCTACCATATTCAAGTTCCCACAAACAAATAGACATGTTTAATTGAAAAAAGCTAGTTGGATTCTGTCAAGGGAGATAGTGATCGAATTTAAAAGACCTAGGTGGTTGAGGCCGTTAATTCAAGTTGGGCTTTTCTAGATCGCAAGGCTGCCGAGATCTTAAATTACGGATGCGCATTTCATGGTTAGATAATCGGTAAGGGTTGGTTTGAAGGCCGTATCGAAACCAACTACACAATAAAAAGTTGGCGATTGTGGCATCTTTGATCGTTATAACCAACTTATCATTTGGAAAGGAAAATCTACTTTCAAGGATCGATTTGATTTTGTAGTGTATCGAGATTGAGGCTAAGCATTAATATATTTGATTCACCGATTAGATTTAAATTCTTTAATTTTATTTTGCAATCATAATTTTATTTATTTTATTTCATTTATCAACTAAATTCCCCCTTTTATTTATTTTACAGCTGTACATGCACAAGACGTGGGCATGACAGCTGCCTAGACTCAGAAATCTGGTCACGTAAACAAGAAAATTAGGAATCTTAGTCCCTGTGGGATCGACCCTACTACTCTATACTACTATTTAATTAAGTTAAAACGTAGGAAATTATATTTGGTGGTTTCGATGCCCACCAAATTTTAGCACTGTTGCTAGGGATTGGAAATAATTCTAATTTTTCATTTCTTTACTTATGACCAGGTCAAAAATAGGGACCTTAGAATTTGAATTGAAAATTGAGAAGTTAGCTCAAACCCTACAAAAAGAAGCTATCCGATGCAGAAAACAACCGCAAGTGAGAAAGGCTGAATACTAAACATTGTCTTACATGAAAGCAATAGATAATACACTAAGTGAGCCAGAAGAAATGGCAAATCAAACCATTCGACAACTCGCTGCAGCACTAGATGAGCAACAGTTATTGTGCATAACTTATCCAATGGGAGGAATGTCATTTGAATTAAAGTCGAGCTTAATTCATTTATTGCCCAATTTTCGTGGTCTGAAAAATAAGAACCCCCACGCTCATCTTAAGGAGCTCCACATGGTTTGCTTAAGCTAAACAGGTTCTTTCTAGCAGCTCGGGTAGTCGAATTAAAGAGAGGTATTTTCAGAATATAACAAAAGGAGACCGAATCACTTTATGACTATTGGGAGCGGTATAAGAAGTTGTGTGCAAGTTTCCCACAACATGGCCTAATTGAACAATCACTTCTTCAATGTTTCTATGAGGGGTTACTCCCTATGGAAATGAAGATGATTGATGTCGCTAATGGAGGGGCACTTGTTAACATGACTCCTCAAATAACAAGGGAATTAATTTTGACCATGGCTGCAAATTCTCAATAGTATCGACCGACTACAGAACTTACAAGACAGGTTAACAAGCTAAGTATTTCATCCTTAGTAGATAAAATTGACGAGCTCACTAATGTAGTTAAAAATTTGATTGTAAGAAAAACGAACCTAGCTCAGTTGTGCGGGATTTGTGCTATGCCTGATCACCCAACAGACTCATGTATGATTTTACACGAGGATACAATAGCACGAGTAAATGCCATTGGAAACTTCCTATGGCCACCCAAAGGCGATATGATCTACATCCAAACACTTACAATGCGAGGTGGAGAGATCACCCAAATCTGAGTTATGGATCGAATCCTTATTACAACCAATTGTATCAGCCAAGGCCACCACTGACTCAACAATTTCAACCTCCAAAAATATCTCTTTAGGCCATAGTGGAGAGATTAGCTGCTAGTACCGAAAAGTTCGAACAAAAGACTGAATTACACCTATAAGAAATAGATAAGCAAATAAGTAAGCTTACATTTACGTTAGTCGTTTGGAGTCCTAAGGTAAGTTTCCATCTCAAACAGAGTCAAATCCACGACAAAATGTAAGTTCTATGACCTTAAAAAGTGAAATAGTTTTTGAGCCAACACCTGGCACAAATCGTGACCACGAAACTAGACAAGAATAATAAAAACATGATTCAATAGCTACTATAAAGTGGGCTTTATAGAAACCGTTTATGGTACCACTCTCATTCCCTAGAAGGCTCACCTAATGTAAAAAGGAGTGAGAAGAGAGAGAAATCCTAGGGACATTCTGAAAAGTTAAAATTAACATACCCCTACTCGATGCGATAAAACAAGTTCCACGTTATGCGAAATTCTTAAAAGAATTGTGCATTGTCAAGAAGAAACTCCAAGGTAATGAGTGGGTAAATGTAGGAGAAAACGTCTCTGCAGTTTTACAAAAGAAAATTCCTCCTAAGTGTAAGGACAAAGGTATGTTTTCTATATCTTACAAAATAGGTAATTTTAACATTAAAAAGGTCATATGCGATTTAGGTGCATCTATGAATGTTATGCCATTATCTATTTATAAATTGATAAACACGGGTCCTTTGAAAGAAATAGGGGTGATCATTCAGTTAGGGAATAGGTCAATTGTGTAATAGCCCGATTTTAGGCTTAGTCGGAACAGTGGTTTCAGGACCACAAATCCGACGAAAAAAAATGTAATGGCTTGAATTTTCAGAGGTGTCGGAACGGTGATTCGAGATCACTAAATTCGACAAATGGGTAGAAAATATTATTAATTTAGTAAGTATAAGTTAAATATGAAGTTAGGAAAATTTTTGAAATAGTGAATAGTGCACTAGAAATAAATATTAAAATAATTAGAATCGAAATGAGGTATCAAGACCTCGGGATTTTAAACTGAGCCATAAATATTTTTATAAATATTTATGGAGTGTTAAAAGTTAGTATTAAAGTTTAGTTAAGAAATTTTAAAGTTCGATAATTAATTGAACAAAAGGACTAAATTGTAACAAATGCAAAATTTTGGGAAATGATTAAATAGCTTAAATGATAAAAGGAAGAGGGCTTAAAAGGCAAATAGACCCAAGGTCTATTTGGGCTGGACAACAGAGGCATGAAATCAGCAAGAAAGTAAGGAGAATTAAGGGCAAAATTGGAAAATTGCAAAATTTGCTTAATAAAGTTAGGACCCAAGTGGAATTATCTAGATTTCTCTTCATTTTCTGAATTCTCATCAGCTAAAACACCATGGAAGGGCTTTTTCAAGCTGGTTCTTCATATTTTATTACAAGTAAGTTCAATTCTTGACTATTTCTTGAAATTTTTGTATTTTATGACTTTTACAACTAGGCCCACTTGTTAAATTCATTAGTTTTTGATTTTATGAAAGAAGTTGAAAGTTGATATGAATATGTGCTGGAAGTATATGATGATTTAGCATGAAATTAGAGCTTTAAATTGTTCATATGCTGATTTTATTGAAAGAATTGAATAGAAAGTGAATGTTTGGGACCTAATAGTAAAAGAGTTTGAAGATTGAGTTATATGTGGAAATTCTGAATTTCAATAGTTTTGTAACAACTTATAATGTCTAGTAAAGTACTAATTGAGAAAATTAGATTAATTGAGGGGTTAATTGAGAAAGGACCGAATTGTATAAACTGTGAAATTTGGGGCAAAATGGAAATCAACATTTTGCACTAAAGCAGTTTTGGACAGCAGCAGTAGTGTAACTTTGAAAAATCACCAAAAATTTTAGAGATTGAATTAGAGGATGAATAAAATATGAAACTAAATCTTATTGAGTCTAGTTTCTTATAAAAGAAATGATGTGAGCAATGGAATTGTAAATCATGAGATATAATAGATTTTGTGAGACAAGGTCAGAATGAATTCGGGTTCCCCTGTTCTGACTTTGGAAAATCATTAAAAATTGTACAAAAATGATTATGAGTTATAGTTTATATGGTTAGAATCCTTAATGAGTCTATTTTTAGAAGAAACAAGCTAAAACATCATCCGAATTCTGTACAATGAGATAATTAATTTTTAGTGAAGAGTGGTCGGAACTGTCAGACAGCGAAACAGGGGAAACTTTAAAGAATAAACTGTACTATTTGGCTGAACCAAAAATTCTGAAAATTTTATGGTATGAAGATATGTGAGTCTAGTTTCAGGGAAAATTAACGGATCTTAATTTGGAGCTCTGTAGCTCCGGATAAAAATAATTTAGTGACTCTGACTCGGATAAACAGCTTTGAATATACATGTTAGTGAATATTGAAATTATGGTTAATGTTGTTTAAGTGTGTTATACACATTAAGGATGTGGAATGGAGAGGAGGAGGAGGAAAATTGGGAAATATATGAATGATTCGTGTATAAATGGTCATATGTTTGATTATAACTCATAAACGATGAAATATGAATGATGCTTATTTTGTGCATTATTGGTCATGGTTTAAGCTCATGTGTGAAAATAAAGTTTCATAGTATGTGTGTATGGTATATTCAGTATATGATTTGGCATGAAATAATACCATGAATGGTTTATGAATTAACACATGTTGGTAAGCTCGATATATGAATAAATGATCAAATTGAGCGGAACGCGGATTTGAGTACTTCGATCAAGTGACAAAGTGATAAGTGGTAGCTTTAGCTACATTTATCTGATCAAGTGACAAGTGGAAAGTGATAAGTAATAGCTTCGGCTATACTTATCTGATCAAGTGACAAAGTGATAAGTGATAGCTTCGGCTATATTTATCTGATCAAGTGACAAAGTGATAAGTGATAGCTTCGGCTATACTTATCTGATCAAGTGACAAAGTGATAAGTGATAGCTTCAGCTACACTTATCTGATCAAGTGACAAGTGGAAAGTGATAAGTGATAGCTTCGGCTATACTTATCTGATCAAGAGACAAAGTGATAAGTGATAGCTTTAGTTACACTTATCTGATCAAGAGACAAAGTGATAAGTGGCTACACTTATCTGATCAAGAAACAAAGTGATAAGTGGCTACACTTATCTGATCAAGAAACAAAGTGATAGGTGGCTACACTTATCTGATCAGGGATAAGTGATAAGTGATCATACGTAAGACCATAGTTATACTATGGCAAAGTGAAAGTGAAGTACTCAATTTTCCGTGGCCGTTCCCTAATTTGATTTAGGATGGTAAGTGACAAATGGGCCCAAAAGAATTAAAGTAAATGGATAAGTGGTAGTGTATTTATATGAGAACGATGTTGTTATTCAAACTAAAGTGATATTTTCATTGCTAAATTGAGAATTTCATAAATGTGTTATTGAATGGTATAATCAATAAACATTGAGTTAAATGGTAAATACGTATTAGTTTTGAATTTGATGTCATTGAATTGTACGTGAATTAAATGGAAATTGCTAGTGATATGATTTAAATTATGAGCATGAGAAATTGCAAATTGAATGAAATGGAAATGAAGCATTAAATTGCATGAGTATGTATCGGGTCTCATGAGGCCCTAATTATTATGATTATAATATTTTGAGGATATATTGTGAAAAGTTATAGAAACATGTTAATTATTTTGAAAGTTTTAATTTTGATGAAATTTTATAACTCGGTTAAATACGTTTACAAGTGTATGTGTTTTGGTAATGCCTCGTACCCTATTCCGGTGTTGGATACGGGTAAGGGGTGTTACAAATTGTGTATCCGGAAGGGGTGTTGGAGGATATCCTCATCAAGGTAATTAAACTATTTTTTCTACAGATTTTTACATCATCGAAATGGAGGATGACAACTCAAAAAATTCCTCGAATATTTTACTCGGAAGACCATTTTTAAGCACTGCACATACAAAAATTGATGTTCAAGGTGGAACTCTAACTATGGAATTTGATGGTGAAGTGGTCAAATTCAATATTTACAAGGATATGGATCATCCCAATGCAATAACAAATGTCTCTAGTGTTGATGGAATTGAACCATTAAAAAACTTACACTTTGAAAAGGATAAATTACAAACTATGCTTTGTAGGAGTGTAGATCTCGATGTTATGGAAAAACAAGAAGAATTATCATGAACAAAGAACCAAAATGTGAAGCTGTCATTTGAATAGAGGCCCCAAAATTAGAGCTCAAACCGTTATCAGAACATTTAAAGATTCCGATAGAGGAAAAGGCAAACCTGAACGGAGAAGCTCAAAGAAGCTTCAATCCATCGATGATGGAGGAATCCAAGAAGTGCTTCAAGGAAAATGGGAAAAGGTTGAAACCTTTCTACGAGAACTTCTAAGTGCACGCAATGGAAGAATTAAATCTCAAGAAGCCAAACAGATAACATTTCAGGTCGTCGATCTAACGACATTAAACAAAAACGTTTTTTGGAAGGCAACCCATATTTATTTTAATTTATTTGATTTTGAATTTAATTTAATTTATGTTGAAAATAAAAAATAATAAGATTATTATTTAATCTATTTTAATGTGTTGTTTTTTAGGAACAATGGTGGAGGCTATCCCTTTTCATCCAAAAATAAATCAAAATCGAATTTCCTTTGTGCCATGGGCACGCCTTATCAAATTTTAGTTTTGTCATTTTTTTTAAACATACACCCAGGACCAAACCGACCAGAACCAACCCGAACTATCCAAACCACCCTCCACAAAATTAAACATACACAAGGAGTACACTTGACCCTTCTCTTTCTTATTTATTCTTTTATTATTGCACATTGAAGGTAATATGGGCTAAGTGGGGGGATTCATAAGACATGCCATGTCATTTCTTGTTCTTCTTTGCATGTGTTAATTCTTATACTGAAATTACTCCTAATTTGTTTCTAAATTGAACCTTCAATTCCTATGCTTAGTTAATTCAAATAATTTGGGTAATTCATGAATAACTGCTTATTGCTTAAATTTGATCGACATGTGTTTTGTAGAATTGAAAATATTATAGCTAAATCAAACATTTCATAAAGATTGTTGGCTCTTTAAACTTGCTTAATAAAACTACTCAATCTCATTTAAGTATAAAAAAAGGGGGGAAAAGGGGGTGGGAATCTGTTAATGGCTTAGTTATAAGTGAAGATTTTGGAAATGTGACCAAATTGAGTAACCGAGATGAATTTGGGTTGTCATCTCATTTCGCGTAAAAAGATTTGAGTGATGAACCAAAACTTTTAACACTCCGCTAATCGTGCTGCCTTGAGAAAGGAGAAATAAACTGATTGGGGACATGTCAAATTGAGTAACCGAGGTGAGGTGTTTAGGTTGTTGTCTTGTTTTGCATAAAAATATTTGACTATGCCTCAAACTTGTGGAAAAATCATTAAGTACGATTGTCTCGCAAGTTTGATGAAGCCTAAATTTAGTGAAGTAGTTGAATTTTGCATAATGTTAGAAATTGTATAAAATGTTTTTTGGTTGAACCTAGCAATTACTTATTTTTTATTCACCTAATTGTTTGCATTACACTTGGTTGAGGAAGGAGGTTTGATTTCGAAAAAAATTATCGAATGATTTCTAGTATAGGAATACACATCATGCTTAAGGACAAGCATCGGCTAAGTAGAAGAATTTGATAACAAACTGAACTTGTATGTTTAACCCACCCAATTTCGGTAATTTTTGCTACTGAGTTTGTAGTTTTTGGTTAATTTTAGCAGGTACGCAGTTGGAGTATTAAAATTTGAGTTAACAAGCAAATCAGGCTAAATTGGAGCACAAGCAATAAAAAGGGGCCGAATTGAAAATTTTTTAAAAATTTATGATTGATCAAATTTTCTATTTGACTTTGTGAAAACTATATTTAGAAAAAAAATCTGATATAAAATCTGATTTTATGTGGTTGATTGTTAGATGAATTAGACTAAAATTAGCATATGGAATGTATATAAATACCTTGTGTGGTGGCTTTAGAAAATAGACTAAAAATTGAATAAAAACCATTTATTTCTTTTTTATTTCACGCGTCTTTTAGCAGTACAAGCATCCTGCCATTCTTTTTCCGTTTCTTTACTTTGGTTCAATTGCCTTTAAGTTCCCTCATTCCTCTACCTATCACCATTACACTTAAACCCATTCTAATATTCCATCAAGCATGATTAGTCTCATGCTCAACTAAATTCCATTTAGTTTTAGCTCGGTTATTATTTCGACAAAAAAATCGTGAGACATGAACTCATACTAAAAAACCTTTCAACACGATATTCATTATCTCTCTGGTATATGGGATAGTTACAATCGTCCATTAAAGTTGATTTAATTTCAGCTCAAAGTGCACGTTGGGTGGGAGCTATATTGGCATACAGTTGGGAAACCGGGTCGGTTGTCTACCGTATTCGAGTTTCCAAGAACAAATTAGCATGTTCAATTGGAAAAAGCTAGTTGGATTCCGTCAAGGGAGATAATGATCGAATTTAAATGACCCACGTGGTTGAGGCCGTGAATTCAAGTTGGGTTTTTCTAGATCGCAAGGCTGTCAAGATCTTAAATTGCGGATGCATGTTACGTGGTTAGATAATCGGAAAGAGTTGGTTTGCAGGTTGTACCGGAACCAACTACAGAAGGAAAAGTTGGCGGTTGTGGCGTTTTTTATCGTTATAATCAACTTATCGTTTGGAAAGGAAAATCTACTTTCAAATATCAATTCGATTTCGGAGTGTACCAAGACTGAAGCTAGGCATAAATATATTTGATTCACAGATTTGATTTAATTTCCTTAATTTAATTTTGCAATCATAATTCTATTTTTATTTTATTTTTGTTTATTTTATTTTCTTTATCAACTAAATTCCCCCTTTTATTTATTTTACAGCTCTGCATGCACAGGTCGTGGGCACGACAGCTGCCTAGACTTAGAAATCTGGTCACATAAACAAGAAAATTAGGAATCTTAATCCCTGTGGGATCGACTCTACTACTCTATACTACTATTTAATAAAGTTAGAACATAGGAAATTATATTTGGTGGTTTCGAAGCCTACCAACCCTAGAAAGGTGAACTGACCTTCCTCAACATCACCCCTATTCTCTCCCTCCACTTCGTTGTTACCTTGTATCAACAAAAAAGTAAAAAAACATGTTTTTAAAGTTTATATGATGTGACAATTTTTTACTGATTGAATTTTTTTAACGAATATAGTGGTTTGAGGTTAAATAGACAATGAAATAGTAGTTTGAGTACTACTTTTGACAGAAAAAAATTAAAAAGTTAAGTACTAACTTATGAAAAATGATATAGTTTAACTACGGGTTTAACCCTAAAAATAATTGATTTTAAATTTCCAAATTAAAGTCAAACATTAAACTTATTAGAATAGAAGGATAAATAAAATTTCTTTCCATTTAAATAAGAGCATCCCTCCTTAAATGCATGCCTAATTGTGTAGTGCTCAATCTTCTTCAGAAGAGTTATGCAATCATTAACTAGAATAGATTAAGAATAGTTAATACTATTAAGAGATAATAATGGTGACATAAAATTGGATCTAGTTTTCTTAATGCTAGTATCTCTCGCAAGAATCAACCCATCTTGAGCAGTATGATGTTAGTGGCAAAATAGAGATATGTGGGAACTAACCACCCATTTGCAAGTGATCTTTGATAATAGCTTTAGCTCCTGTAACCTCAAGATTACCCAAAAAGGAACCATTAATTGACTTTAAATCAACCCAAAGACAATGATTAACATGGGTTTAGAGAGAAAAGCATAAAATTCCCTCGCCACTCTAAATGCCATCTTAAAATTGTTCATTCCAATTGGTCTTCTTGCTCACCCAATCTTGGCAGTTGCACCCAAAATCTATACTAAACTCACCTCATTTGACCAATCAATAAACTATGAAGTTTTAAATTTTGTGTAAAATTGTAATTGGGAAATATTCCCATGGAAAATAATTTTTTTCTTAAAAACCCAATTTTTTATTAATTAAGATCATTTCACTTTATGTTATTTTGTTCCCCATGATTCGTAAATAAAATCTCTCTTTCGATCAAGGGTTTGCATAATTTTGGGTTTTTTATAGAAATAATATAAAAAAATAAAAAATTACCAAAATGTTATAACTTTTTTTATTTACCAAAATATATATAATTTTTTTTATTTACCAAAATATATCAAAAAAAAACAAACAAAAAAAACAGAAAAAAAAACCTGAACTGATTTGACAACTCTCTGGGTGGAGGGAAGCAGGTTGGCGGCACCAAACAGGGGAAGCAGGTTGGCAGCACCAGTGGAGGGAACCAGGTTGGCGGCACCACCCTTGAATTTAAGGGTGGTCGGTTGGTGGGGGGAAGAAGGAGAGGGGAAGAAGAAGAAAGAAAAAGAAAAAGAAGGAAAAGGAAAGAAAGAAAAAGAAGGAAAGAAAAGGAAAGGGGAGGAAAGAAAGAAAAATAAGGAAAGAAAAGGAAAGGAGAAGCGAAAAAAAAAAAGAAAGAAGAAGAAGAGGGAAGGAAGGAAGGAAAAAAAAGAAAATAAGGTAATTTTTATTATTAATTTAAGATTTTTGTAATATTTGTGTGTTAAAAATAATGTTAAGTACATTTTACGTATTTTATTAATTTATTTAGGATATATAATTTTGAGATATATTTAGCATGAAAAATTCATGGTATGTACATTATATGTTGATTAGGAATTTTTTATGAAATTGACTTAGGATGTTGAAATTAGTTTTGTTAGGAAAATAAAATGATAAAGAAATATATTTAAGAAAACATAAAATACGAAAAGAAAAACGAAAATTATATATTCACGAAAGTAAGAAAATGCAAAAAAAATTATATCTTTAATAAATTTTAAACATAATGCACTGAAAAAGTATAAAATTATAAAATTTAAAATGACTATATTTTTAAAATAATAAAATGCGGAGAAAAATACGAACAAATGGCCAAAATAATAGTGTATTACTAACTTTTAAAAATTGAGAAATAGTTAATACAAATATTTTAAAAATGTAATGAAATAATATAAAGTAATAGAATAAAAATAAAAATATTTTTATTGAAAGTAATAAAAATCGGGAAAAAATACGAGCAAATGGCGGGATAAGGATTTTTTCTTACACCAAATAAAAACCCGTTTTAGTATTTTTATTTTTGTAAATAAAAATATATATAATATTTTGGTATTTTTTAATATTTTATTATTTTGTAATGTTTTATTATGGGTTTTATAAAAATAATATAAAAAATAAAAATTACCAAAATATTATAACTTTTTTATTTACCAAAATATATATAATTTTTTATTTATCAAAATATATCAAAAAAAGTAAAAATAAAAAAAATAAAGAAAACAGAAAAAACACACTAAATTAATAAATTAATTTTACACTAAATACACTAAATAATACGAGTAAATGGCGAGATAATGGTTTTTACATTAAATTAATTTTAAAAACACACTAAATTAATAAATTAAAAATATTATGTAAAATTATAAAATTAGAAATGAATATATTTTTTAAAGTAATAAAATGCGGAGAAAAAAATACGAACAAATGGCCGAAGTAAGAGTTTTTTATCAACTTTTTTTTCAACTTGCAGCCATCGCAATGGCTTCATTGATTAGCACCAAAAGCCACATATCTGATACGGCTAATAACGTGGTATGATTTATTATTTATTAATCACGGGTTCTATTTATTTAAAAAGGATAGACGTACAAAGAAATAATGTTATCGTAAAATTTTTTCTGTAATTTAACACTATCAGGACTCGTACCGAGTTTTAAGGGGCCGTGTGAGTGTTTTGAAGAATACTCCTAGGACTACACCATCGAACCATCAATTTTAGGGGTGTATGGCACATGTTTGTACATTAACACGTTTGTACTTTTTTGTATCAATTTAATTATTCTAATTTAATTATTCTAGTTTTAGTTATTGTGCTTATTGTTCAATTTCTTTTTACCAATTTAATTATTTTAAAGTTGCATTATATTAAAGCTTAATTTAAGGTTATATGCCTCCATTTTCGATATGATATTAATAATTCCAAACGCCATATACTATTTTATAACTTAATTTGGATACAATGTAATCATAATCATTTGTATACTTTTTTATCATTACACATAAAAATTTTACAATATTAGGTCAATTAAGACCCGATCCGGACGACTGTCCAACATGAAAGTTTCGGTTAGGGCATTTATTAAACAAACACCTCTTTTTTCCGCATCACCTCTTCTTTCTTTTCTTTTCTTGATTTTCTTGTTTCAATTTGATGAGTTCGTGTTTATAACACGAGTAGTGCCGCTAATCTGGTTGGCGGGACTAGTGCCGCCAACTGGTTCCTCCACCGTGCCGCCAACCCGCTTCCCTTGTTTGGTGCCGCCAACACGCTTCCCTCCACCTAGGAGTTGTCAAATCGATTCGTGTTTTTTTTTGTTTTTTTGTTTTTTTAAATATTTTGGTAAATAAAAAAAGTTATAACATTTTGGTAATTTTTATTTTTATATTATTTCGTAAAAACCCCATAATTTTGTTTTAACGAATTAACCGACTAAATCAAATTATTTTATTTAATCGATCAACTACATAATCTAATTCAACCAATGATTAATTAATAATTTTTGAAATTTTGATTAACTGTTACTTCAATTTGACATTAGATAATTAACCAATTAATTGATTAATTAAAATTATTAATAACAAAGTATTATAGACCCAATTTATTATATAAGCTCAAAATATAAAAATTAAAGAATGAGCTTTAAATTAATTTGATTTATACAAATTATTAAAATGAGCTTAAAATCAGAATAGATTTATATATTTTAAACTAAATAAATAAATAAAAGGAAAAATAAAAGAAAGAAACCTTAATTTTTTTTCTTCCCATAATCTATTTTTCTTTAACTTTTTCGAATTTTTTCATTTCATCAATTAAGTCTCCATTTTTTTTATTTTTAATGTAGTGTTGATTATAATAATTTTAAATTAATATTGTTATTGTGTTTATATTTATTTAATATATAAAAATTGAATTAACTACTCAAAATTATTAACATTTGGATTGGATTAACAATTAAAACTTAGTTGAAGTATTTGAAGAGCCTACTTCCTTCCCAACTCCACCGCACCACTTTTCTCTCTTGTCTCTTGAAAGAGACTCCATTTCCTCATTTACTCCCCACAAAAGAGAAAATATATATTTGATTTCTCTCTCTTTCTCTTTTGTTCGTGTTCCTAAACCCATTGCAACCTGTAATTCAAACCCAGGCTTAAAATCATTTCTTCGTGCTTTCTCTTTAAAACCCCTCCAAATCTTGTACTCTTCAATTTAAATCAACATTCCCATCTGGATTTTCTTCCTTTTTCTCACCCTTTTTGTCTCCTCAAGTATTCTAGTTTTTCGAATACCATAAAAAGTGGGGGCAGAAACTAAGAAAAAGAAGCAAAAATGAGAAAATGGAGTTTGTGGGCAAATCCGTGAAGAAGGAGTTCAAAGGATTTGGTCTTCACTCGGGCACTGTTAAGTCCTTTGATTCCTCATCTGGGTTTTTCGAGATCGTTTACGAGGACGGCGATTCGGAGGAACTCGACTTCCATCAAGTTGCTTCTCTTGTCATGGACGACGGTTCTAACCCAGCCTTTGAGCCGAGATCCGACCCTGAGTTAGAGGTTCTCCGTGAGAAGCCGAGGGTCGGAAGGCCCAGGAAACGACGCCGTGTTGAGAGGAAAGCTCGTGTTTGTCCAGGTAATGCAGAGAAAGAAACCCTAGCGAGTAATGCTAATGTGAATTTGGATACAAATGCTGATTTAAATGAAGGGCTTTCTGGGAATTTGAAGGATAATAATAGTATTGATGGGAATCTGAGTGGAGCTTTAGATGAGAAGGGAATTGGGTCTCTCATGGATTTGAATTTAAATAGTAATGGGGATATTGAAATGAAAAATGGGTTTGACTTGAATTCTTCTGGGTTTGATTTGAATCTTAATGATACCTGTTGTAGTAATAATTATTTAAATGATAATGGAATTTCTTGTTCTGAGGGAGAGAATGTGAAGAAGAGAGGGTGTATTGATTTGAATTTGGATGCGAGTTGCGATGTGGATGATAATATCAATCTTAATTGCAAAACCCAAGGGAAGGAATGCAGTTTTGATTTGAATTTAGGGGCTGATGAGGAGACTGACAAAGATGCTATTGATGGTAACTGTGTATGGCAAGTGGAAGTGAGAGAATCTGGCACTTGTTCTGACTTACTTAAAGAAACACTGATAATAGTGCAAAATGATGCAGCGGAGGATGTTTCTAGAAAGGAATTGAAGATTCATTCAGGTTTAGGGTCTGTTGAAGGAATCCTTGAGAAGGGCACCGTTGTGGATCCAAATGTTATCAATGCTGATGGTTGTCGTGGAGTTGGATTAGAGGGTGTCCCTGAGTTTGGCACTGCAGTAACTGATGGGTGCCGAGATGATATTGGAAGTTCATTCAAACAAGCTAGTGGTCCGAGAAAGAGAATAAAGCTTGCGAAGGGCTTGGATTCTTCAACAGAAAGGGTGTTAAGAAGAAGTGCTCGTAGAGTGTCTTCTAGAAATCATGTTTCAAGCACACCACCACCTGCAACAACATGTGATGTTACCGGTTTGGCAATATCTCCTTCAGTTAGTGCGGTAACGGTGGAGAAGCCAGTTAGGTCAAGTCGTAAAGTGTCTGAAGAGCCTGTTGTTCTTCCTCCAAAACTGCGACTGCCACCATCTTCTGAGAATTTGAATTTGGATGGGATTTCCGTACTTGATATTTTTTCTATTTATGCTTTTTTGAGATCATTTAGTACTTTATTGTTTTTAAGTCCCTTTGAGTTGGAGGATTTTGTGGCTGCACTGAAGTGCCAGTCTCCCAGCTCATTATTTGATTGTATTCATGTTTCCATTTTGCAAACTCTGAAAACGCATTTGGTGTACCTATCTAGTGAAGGTTCTGAGTCTGCTTCTGAATGTTTAAGGTATTTTTATTCTTTCCATTTCTTTTCCCTCTCTTGCCCTTGCCTTTTAAACATTGTTTTTTGTTTGCCAGTTATCAGTGTTCAATATTTCTTGTTGGTCTGATAATGTAGGAGTCTTAATTGGGGTTTCTTGGACTCTATTACATGGCCCGTTTTCATGGTCGAGTATCTACTCATTCATTGTTCGGGGTTGGATTATGGTTTTGATCTTACTAGTTTGAAACTATTCAGATGTGACTATTATAAACAACCTGCATCTGTTAAGGTTGAAATACTCAGGTGTTTGTGTGATGATATGATTGAGGTGGAAGCTGTAAGATCTGAGGTTAATAGAAGGTCTTTGGCATCTGAGACTGACATGGATTTTGGTCGAGATATGAACAATGGGATTTGCAAGAAGAGAAAAGCTACTAAGGACGTGTCAGGTGGATCTGGATTTAGTGAGGAGATAGTTGATGACACTAATGACCGGAATAGCGATGATTGCTGCCTTTGTAAGATGGATGGGAGTTTAATATGCTGTGATGGCTGTCCTGCTGCTTACCATTCTAAATGTGTAGGTGTTGTGAATGCTCTTTTGCCAGAAGGTGACTGGTACTGCCCTGAATGTGCAATTGAAAGAGAGAAGCCTTGGGTGAAACCTCGTAAATCACTTAGAGGAGCAGAGCTTTTGGGCATTGATCCTCATGGTCGGTTATATTATAACAGCTCTGGTTACTTGTTAGTGTAAGTTTGTTTTACTCAACCTGTAGAAATAGATTATTAGATAATGATCTCTAGTACTGCTTTATTGTTGTTATTGTTGATGAATCATGAATGCATGTCTATATTTTGAGTAGGAAGTTCTCTCCTGGCTTAATGATGAGAAGAGTGCACAAAATCTCGTCTCTAATAAACTGTTTAGCAGTTATTAGTAACTGTTATTAACTCTATTGTAAGGCAATAACTTGAATGAATTTTTATTTTTATTTTTTTAAGTTGATCCTTGAACCATGGAATCTTCTTGTCATTATCAACATAAGGGTGTAGTTAGTTATGATATGTGATATGGATGCATCACTGACACGGCCTTTAGCAGCCATCCCCAACAATTATGACATTTCATGTTGCCTTGGCATATAGAAGAATCATTTTATTTGACTTGATTATGCTCTTTTTGGGAATTGCTGGTGTAAATATAAGATTTGCTGATTGATGGTTAGCATGCTTCTATATTTTAATCATCATTCTTTATGAATGATATTGTTACACAGTTTTTCACCCAAAATTTTGTTACATATTTCTGTTTGAATTATAATACCACACCTTATATATAATATTTTTCAAAAATATATGCATACGCGCACTTATATGCATATATACTTATACTAGAGAGGTTGCTGAAAATAAAAATGGAAAACCTAGCTTCTTATCCTAGATTTTAAACTTTTATGAATCACAAGACTGGAAGAAGGCAACTAGAAGAGTTTGTGACTTACAGTAATATAATTTGTGAACAACAAATGCTAGATTTTATACACATATGCACATGTCCAAAAACAGTTACCAGTTAGAGTTTCATGTTGTTCATGATGAAATATATTTCTTTCTAATAAACTAATTTGATGGGGGAGTTTTTTATCGGGTCTTAATAGAATTTGAGATGTTCTGGTCTATTGCTCCAAATGATTTAGTTTCTGCCTCTGTTGTGTCCATTTCTGAATGTGTTGGCATTTATTTTCCCCAATCTTTGTTTATCTCAGACTCCATTGTGTCTTAAGCAGGATCCAATCATTTATTTCCTTCATCTAATAAAATATGGGGACAAAAGTTTACTTATGTCAGGGTAAATGACTTGCTATTTGTTGTTACTTTTGTTGTTACTGATATTGTATTGTTAAACTTGCAGATTAGATTCATTTGATGCTGAATGCCCATCAAATTACTACCATAGAGATGACCTCATCTTTGTACTTGATGTGCTAAAATCTTCATTCCAGTATGGTGATATAATAGAAGCAATTTGCAAGCAGTGGGATGTAGCTGTAGGCTCAAATGGTGCTAGTAATAACTTTGATTCTCTGCATTCTGCTTGTTCAGGGACACATAGAAAGGTGAAAATTCCTACTGTTAGCTCATCCCTGCCACTTGTGTCTTCTGCAGAAATATGTGTGATAAGGAACGAGACCGCTGATGGCGGAAAACCTGAAGAGAAGGAAGTTGCTGAAATTTCTGGTCATCGTGATATTGAGGTTGCAGAGTCCACTAACATGTTGGATTTGGTGACTGGAACAGAAATCCCGTATATGAGTTCTGAAGGGTCAGCTGAGACAATGCAAATGGGTTCGGTCTTTCTTAACTTTCAGAAACAGGGATCTGTTGAGGTCTCAAACCAATCTGAGATTCCAGGAAAGTGCTCAACTCTTGAAGATAGTTCTTTAATATCTAATGATTTAGATGCCAGGCAAGAAAGCAAGACAAAGTTAGCATCTCAACAAACTCCACGTGTTCTAAATGCAAAAAGAGGTGATGCTTCACAATTGCTGCCTGGGACTGGCTACGTAAACCACTATAGTTTTGCCCAAACTGCCTCATTAGTTGTAGAAGAGTTATTGCATAAGCCATCAGAAAAGACTAATGATGATTCCCTCAAATCGCTGGAGGAGATAATTGGAATTCAGATGAAGGTTATTTTGAAGAAATCTAACAGGCTTCATTGGCCGGATATTCATAATCTATACGTAGATGCTCGCAAAGAAAATTGTGGATGGTGCTTCTCCTGCAGATATCCTGTGGATGATACAGACTGCTTGTTTAGAATTACTTCGGGTTGTGTTCCGGAAGTTTCAAAAAGTGAGATGGTGGACCTTCAGTCAAGATGGAACAAAAAGGGCCATGTTATAGATGTCATATATCATATATTTTCCATTGAAAACCGCTTGAGTGGACTTCTTTCGGGTCCATGGCTGAATCTGCAATACATGAAGATCTGGCATAAAAGCATTCTCAACGCATCTGGTATTGCATCTGTTAAGCATTTATTGCTAACGGTAAGTATTTTCTCCAAAACTTAGAAGCTTTTTCACTATGGTTTTTAGGGCTTCAACATAGTAGATTATATATGGCTCTAAGATCTAACTGAACCTATAACCCTTCTGTCTTTTATGTTACTGCTAAGTCTAACTTAACCTCTTTCAAACTTCCATGCGCTTGCACACGCATAACGCTGATTGTTGCAAAATGAAAATTTTTTCAGAACTGTTATTTCGTGGAAGCAATGGTTAGGTCAGTTTGTGTTTCTTTTTGGCTTCTGTGGACATTTTTTTCATTAAGATCATTGATATTTTAGCGCTAAATTGGGTTGCCTTAGGTTGGCCTGGACATTTGGGTTTCCACAAACTTTTTCATATCATTATGCGAAAGTAAATATTTATCAGGTTCAAATAATTTTGGAGTTTGGGCTAGGATCAAGTTTGATTGGTCGAATTTTTCAGTGAATTCTTATCTGGTTCACTCAGTGTTTTAGAAGGTTAGATGAGTTAGTTTGGTTATGCTAGCTTTTACCACCTCAGCTTTTCATTGCTTGCTTAAGCTAGATACTAGTCATCTATCAACTATAATCGCTTCAAGCATATACCTTTGGTCAATGATGTAGGTTATACTACTTGGAGCATATTCTCTATATTTTCTGATATTATTAATCTCATAATGGCTGTACAGTTAGAGGCAAATCTGCATCATCTTGCTCTTTCAACAGACTGGATGAAACATGTGGATTCTGCTGTCATTATGGGTTCAGCTTCTCATGTTGTGATTGCTTCAAGTCGTGGATCTGCAAAGCATGGTATTGCAAGAAAAAGGGGCAGCTGCAATGATAATGAGAGTAACCCTACTTCTAATCCTGCTGTAGGGCCAAGTATTTGTTGGTGGAGAGGTGGTAGGGTTTCTCGTCAGTTGTTCAATTGGAAGGTTTTACCCTGCTCTTTGGTTTCTAAGGCTGCTAGGCAAGGTCTGCACTTTTCCTTTTTTCTTCTATGTTTTCTGGTTGATATTGTTACTTAAAAATGAATAATGATTCTGAATTTCTTTAAAGTTGAAATTCTGCAGGTGGAGGCAAAAGATACCTGGCATACTCTATCCGAGAGTTCAGATTTTGCAAAGAGAAGCAGATCTATTGCATGGCGAGCTGCTGTTGAGTCATCAACTAGTATAGAACAACTCGCTTTCCAGGTATGACTTCTAAATGTCCTCATGTCTTTTTTGTAATAGAGAGTACTGGCATGAAAAGTGGATGGAATGTTGATGCCAATCATCCTGCTGTGTATGTTGATTGAATTGTAAAGAAATGATAGGCTAACTTCCATCTTGATGCAATTTTACTATTATTTTGTAATTAATGCCAATTAACTGCGCTAATTCTAGGCGCAATATCCTGTTGCTTAATTTCTTTCTCTTTCATTCAAATATTAATTTCTTTCTCACGAGCCTATTTATAATAATTTAATGCATTTAATGAATTATTAAAACTTTCCCATTAAAAGAAAAGAAGTGTTCATTTCCTTGTTTTATTTTATTTAAAAAAAAATCTTGATTAAAATCTTTGATTGGGAAAAATGGTTTGAAGATAGAATTTTGGTAGAAGGGGATTTCTCGGGCTTCTTTGTCGGTTTTCTTGGGGAATTTTGGTAAAAGAGGGGAACTTTGGGTCTTTGTTTTTGTTAACAGTTGCTGCATTTAACTTTTAATTGGAGCTATATGATGATTTTTGGTTGTTTTGGGAGGAAGAGAATGGTGGTTGATGTTCCATTTTAGATGTATATTAGAGAGAGCAAAAGCTTCAAGTGAAGAGGAAAGAATAAAAATGATGTGTTTACTGGCAATGTTTTTGCAAAGATGAGATGCAGTAGATGGAGGAATCAGGATTTGGGGATTTTGAGAGGTGAACATAAGGAAAATGTTGGCTGGGTTGAAGAGAAATATCCCCAAAGGCAATTTTGTAAAGAATTTGCCTTGTTACTTTCCCATTTGTGAGAATAAAATTCCTATAAATTGTGATAATGCGATACCCATGGGAAAGTTATATTTCAAGGAATATACCTCACCAAATTTGGGTGCCTGCTTCGCTGCAATTAGAATCTGAAAAGTTAGACACATAACTGGAATTAACTGGCAGGGAAAGGTCTGGCTATTCGAGAAATTTTTAGTTTTTCCTTGGGGTCCAATAGGATCCAACTTTAGATGTTGTCTTGGGGTGAAATACCCATATATGCTGATTTTTAACCAAAAATACCGGATTAGGCTTGATTTTTGAAATTTACCGGAATAAGCTGGTTTTGGAGAGAGTGTGAAAACGCGTCCAGCTGGAAGCGTTTTCCCTATTTTCTCTCCCTGACCGGTTTAGGGTTTTTGTTTAGGTTTTTTTTAGATACGTTGAATATTTGGCGGAAAACATGAAAGAAAAGGAATTAAATTAAAATAAAAAGGAAATGAAATCATAGCAAAAGATGGAACAAAAGGGCCATGTTATAGATGTCATATATCATATATTTTCCATTGAAAACCGCTTGAGTGGACTTCTTTCGGGTCCATGGCTGAATCTGCAATACATGAAGATCTGGCATAAAAGCATTCTCAACGCATCTGGTATTGCATCTGTTAAGCATTTATTGCTAACGGTAAGTATTTTCTCCAAAACTTAGAAGCTTTTTCACTATGGTTTTTAGGGCTTCAACATAGTAGATTATATATGGCTCTAAGATCTAACTGAACCTATAACCCTTCTGTCTTTTATGTTACTGCTAAGTCTAACTTAACCTCTTTCAAACTTCCATGCGCTTGCACACGCATAACGCTGATTGTTGCAAAATGAAAATTTTTTCAGAACTGTTATTTCGTGGAAGCAATGGTTAGGTCAGTTTGTGTTTCTTTTTGGCTTCTGTGGACATTTTTTTCATTAAGATCATTGATATTTTAGCGCTAAATTGGGTTGCCTTAGGTTGGCCTGGACATTTGGGTTTCCACAAACTTTTTCATATCATTATGCGAAAGTAAATATTTATCAGGTTCAAATAATTTTGGAGTTTGGGCTAGGATCAAGTTTGATTGGTCGAATTTTTCAGTGAATTCTTATCTGGTTCACTCAGTGTTTTAGAAGGTTAGATGAGTTAGTTTGGTTATGCTAAGCTTTTACCACCTCAGCTTTTCATTGCTTGCTTAAGCTAGATACTAGTCATCTATCAACTATAATCGCTTCAAGCATATACCTTTGGTCAATGATGTAGGTTATACTACTTGGAGCATATTCTCTATATTTTCTGATATTATTAATCTCATAATGGCTGTACAGTTAGAGGCAAATCTGCATCATCTTGCTCTTTCAACAGACTGGATGAAACATGTGGATTCTGCTGTCATTATGGGTTCAGCTTCTCATGTTGTGATTGCTTCAAGTCGTGGATCTGCAAAGCATGGTATTGCAAGAAAAAGGGGCAGCTGCAATGATAATGAGAGTAACCCTACTTCTAATCCTGCTGTAGGGCCAAGTATTTGTTGGTGGAGAGGTGGTAGGGTTTCTCGTCAGTTGTTCAATTGGAAGGTTTTACCCTGCTCTTTGGTTTCTAAGGCTGCTAGGCAAGGTCTGCACTTTTCCTTTTTTCTTCTATGTTTTCTGGTTGATATTGTTACTTAAAAAATGAATAATGATTCTGAATTTCTTTAAAGTTGAAATTCTGCAGGTGGAGGCAAAAAGATACCTGGCATACTCTATCCCGAGAGTTCAGATTTTGCAAAGAGAAGCAGATCTATTGCATGGCGAGCTGCTGTTGAGTCATCAACTAGTATAGAACAACTCGCTTTCCAGGTATGACTTCTAAATGTCCTCATGTCTTTTTTGTAATAGAGAGTACTGGCATGAAAAGTGGATGGAATGTTGATGCCAATCATCCTGCTGTGTATGTTGATTGAATTGTAAAGAAATGATAGGCTAACTTCCATCTTGATGCAATTTTACTATTATTTTGTAATTAATGCCAATTAACTGCGCTAATTCTAGGCGCAATATCCTGTTGCTTAATTTCTTTCTCTTTCATTCAAATATTAATTTCTTTCTCACGAGCCTATTTATAATAATTTAATGCATTTAATGAATTATTAAAACTTTCCCATTAAAAGAAAAGAAGTGTTCATTTCCTTGTTTTATTTTATTTAAAAAAAAATCTTGATTAAAATCTTTGATTGGGAAAAATGGTTTGAAGATAGAATTTTGGTAGAAGGGGATTTCTCGGGCTTCTTTGTCGGTTTTCTTGGGGAATTTTGGTAAAAGAGGGGAACTTTGGGTCTTTGTTTTTGTTAACAGTTGCTGCATTTAACTTTTAATTGGAGCTATATGATGATTTTTGGTTGTTTTGGGAGGAAGAGAATGGTGGTTGATGTTCCATTTTAGATGTATATTAGAGAGAGCAAAAGCTTCAAGTGAAGAGGGAAAGAATAAAAATGATGTGTTTACTGGCAATGTTTTTTGCAAAGATGAGATGCAGTAGATGGAGGAATCAGGATTTGGGGATTTTGAGAGGTGAACATAAGGAAAATGTTGGCTGGGTTGAAGAGAGAAATATCCCCAAAGGCAATTTTGTAAAGAATTTGCCTTGTTACTTTCCCATTTGTGAGAATAAAATTCCTATAAATTGTGATAATGCGATACCCATGGGAAAGTTATATTTCAAGGAATATACCTCACCAAATTTGGGTGCCTGCTTCGCTGCAATTAGAATCTGAAAAGTTAGACACATAACTGGAATTAACTGGCAGGGAAAGGTCTGGCTATTCGAGAAATTTTTAGTTTTTCCTTGGGGTCCAATAGGATCCAACTTTAGATGTTGTCTTGGGGTGAAATACCCATATATGCTGATTTTTAACCAAAAATACCGGATTAGGCTTGATTTTTGAAATTTACCGGAATAAGCTGGTTTTGAGAGAGTGTGAAAGCGTCCAGCTGGAAGCGTTTTCCCTATTTTCTCTCCCTGACCGGTTTAGGGTTTTTGTTTAGGTTTTTTTTAGATACGTTGAATATTTGGCGGAAAACATGAAAGAAAAAGGAATTAAATTAAAATAAAAAAGGAAATGAAATCATAGCAAAAAGATGTGGTATTGGGTCATTTGTCCTATATGCGCAAATCAAAATAGGGTGGATCTTTACTCGGAGTAGAGCATAAACCTAAAAAAATTGAATAAAAAATTGATGAAACCCATTCAGGAACAAGAAAATGACATCATGATTTGGATTGAATCCCAATGAAAAAAAATAGATCAATGAAAAGTTTGTGCGATAAGTTTAGCGAATTTTTTCTATATTATAGATTATAGGAAAACGGGCCAAAACTTATCTTTCTTTAATTTCATTTTGAATTTCATTTTATTTTAAAAATGTAAGAAAAAGCCCCTTCGTTAGAAATAACTGGAATTAACTGGCAGGGAAAGGTCTGGCTATTTGAGAAATTTTTAGTTTTTCCTTGGGGTCCAATAGGATCCAACTTTAGATGTTGTCTTGGGGTGAAACACACATATATGCTGATTTTTAACCAAAAATACCGGATTAGGCTTGATTTTTGAAATTTACCGGAATACGCTGGTTTTGGAGAGAGTGCGAAAACGCGTCCAGCTGGACATGCTTTCCTGCTCAGTCAGCAAAGCGCGTCCAGCTGGAAGCGTTTTCCTTATTTTCTCTCCCTGACCGGTTTAGGGTTTTTGTTTAGGTTTTTTTTAGATTTTTTTACTTTTTAACATTTTTTTATATTCTTTAGGATTTTTTTATAATTTCTATATTTGTTAAAAATATAAATTTTGGATTTTATAAATATTTTGAATTTTAAAATTATTTTGAAAATTTTAAAATTACCTGTGTAATTTTTTTTTAATTTTGTTGAGAAACCAAATTGTTCATTTTCAAAATTGACAAGGGCCAAAAGGGTATTTACACAAATTTGTTATTCGAATTGTAAAATTCAACTTGATTAAAACTCGAAACTTGAATTACTTATTCAAGTTAACTCGAATAATTCGAAACTTTTTTTATTTTTTGAATCAAATTTTTTGCTTACCCATAAAGGAAGAAAAAGCATGCATATATCTGAAAATATTATCCTGGGAATCCCGGGATATCTGACAAATTCCGGGGTGAGGGGCAATTTTGGAGGGGGTTGACAATGGGAGAATTTGGGACCCGGAATTTCGTCCAGCTTGACGTGCTTTGCTGACTCAGCAGAAAAGCGCGTCCAGCTGGAAGCGTTTTCATGCAAAATCCGCTGAAAACGCATCCAGCTTTTTCACACCCTCTCCAAAATATGCCTAATCCGGTAATTTTGGTTAAAAATCAGCATATATGGCTAATTCACCCATTGTCGTGTGTATTTCCACCTTATCTTGCACATGCTAGATATGCGTGCAAAGCAAATGCTATTTAGTTATAGTATCTGTGTATTGTTTTTATTTGATTTTTGTTAACTGCGGTTCCGTCATTAAGCCATATGTCTCAAATGGACGCAAGGCAGTTTATAATATTTTACAATTGACCCTACAAGATGCAGTTTATAATATGTTCAAAGTACTCATGAATTGGTGAATCTTTTGAATGCTGGCTTAATTTTCATATGTTCTATTTTCAGGTAAGAGAACTTGGTTCAAACATTAGGTGGGATGACGTTGCAAACACACATGCTCTCCCTACCTTACCTAAGGACTTTAAGAAATCAATTAGACTATTCAAGAAATGTGTTGTGCGCCGAAAATCCATAGAGACAGATGTGGTGAAGTATCTTCTTGATTTTGGGAAGAGGAGAATCATCCCTGAAATTGTCAAAAGATATGGGACTGTTGTTGAAGAATCTTCAAGTGAAAGAAAGAAATATTGGTTGAATGAATCTTATGTGCCTTTGCATCTTGTGAAAAGTTTTGAAGAGAGGAGAATTGCCCGGAATTCTAATAAGATGGTTTCTGATAAAACTTCTGAGATCAGTAGGATGGCAAAGGAGTCATCAAAGAAAAAGGGGTTCTCCTATCTCTTCTCTAAAGCTGAAAGTACAGAGTATTATCAGTGTGGGCACTGTAACAAAGATGTCCTCATCAGGTAGAAACAATCATTCTATTACTTTTTGAGTGCTCTATCATTTCTAATAGTTTTTAGTTCCATGGTATTGGAAGAAAGAATTAGCAAAATTGTTATTTCTAAGATTTCCTATCATTTGAGATGTCAGTACTTTATTTTCAAAATTTGCTAATAACTAAGACTGAAAATAGAAAGGAACTTAAAAACTAGGTTGTGCCAGTTTTTAGAGCATAATAACAGAATTGACTTTTTGAAATTTTTTCCCTTGGTGTTGATAAATCTTATACGTTTACAAGATAATAACAAACTCTTATGTAAGCACTAATAAGAGAAGTGGCTAGCAAAGGGAAGTGATAAACCCTTCACGGAGAAGTGATTGAAAACTTTAAAGTTAAGTGATGAAGTTTTTTTATGAACTAGAGACCAGTTTTTGGTTTAAATAGATGTTCAAGCATACGCATTTTCATAGTTAATGGCCTTATACTTAATGGGTCGTTGTTCCTTAACTATTTCATTTAATTAACTATGTTTATTGTTTTTGTTTTCTTTTCTTTTTTTATTATCAAATTGGCAGGGAAGCTGTCTGCTGTCAGTATTGTAAGGGTAAGTGGTGCTCTTCTATATTAAAGTGTATTCAATTTGTTTTTATTTTTACAAAGTGATGCTCTGCTTGCTTGATGGTATTGCTTTAATGAGCTTCTAACTCCACAGGTGCTTTTCTTTACATATATTTCACATTTCTAATTAGGTTGATATAATTTCAGGGTTTTTTCATAAGAGGCATGTTAGAAAGTCTGCTGGTGCTATCATTGCTAAGTGTGCGTATACATGTCATCGCTGCTTAGGTGACAAGTCAAATGTCAATGTTAAAAAAGGGGGAAATATCATGAAACGTAAGGGCGACACAAAGGGGCAGAAGACAATCACAAAAACTGCAAGGAAATTGCCACAAAAAGGTAATAGGGCCAATGAAAAATCACTGGCAGTTCGAATGTCACTGCGTTCACGGAAGGATAAAAAGGGTGCTGCTGCTGTGCCACTGCGCCGATCACCTAGGAAAATAAAATACATTTCTTTGCAAAAGAAAAAGCCTGGTAGGTGCAAGAAAGGCAAAAAGAAGTCAAAGAAGAAAGCAACTAAGAAGATAAAGGAAATTACTTGGCAGAGGAAGAGGACAAGGGCTTACCATAGTTACTGGCTTAATGGTCTTCAGTTGTCTAGTAAGCCAAATGATGAGCGGGTGATGCAATTTCAAAGAAAAATGGTTTTTGATCCTTCCGAGCATAAGATTGCCTCCCCTGATCCACCCAGATGTTTTCTTTGTTGTGAATCAGGATATGCATCTAATTCAAACTATATCGCATGTGAAATTTGTGAAGGTAATTAATTTTCAGCATTTTTATATCAGTTCACTGTAGGTTACTGCCTATTATTATAGACATTGACTACTGATGCTTGAAAATTTTTCCTCCTTTTTACTTTTTCATGATATTCCTGTCAATTAATTTATGCAGAATGGTTTCATGGAGATGCTTATGGGCTTAATTCAGAGAACAAAAGCAAGATGATTGGATTTAGGTGTCATGTCTGCCGTAAAACGATCCCTCCTGTCTGTCCGAATATGATGGCCACAAGAGTTGATGAAATCTCTATTGGCTGAGTTGCACAATGGTGTTAGTACTTGGGACTGAATCTTCTGAAGAACATGGCACCCTCTCCCTATGTCATGTTAATTAAAAAACAGTCTACCAAGTGAAACTCGTCAAGGTTCATTGGCAAACGGGTGCTTGCATACGGAGTAATTATTTACTAATTTGGTTACAAGTCAGAGTCCCATCATGGATTATAAATTGGGACTACTTGATGAGAATCAGAGTGTAGATGCATGACAAATTTTAACATTGATTTGAAACCATATACACTAACATTAACATCTGATGAGAAAGTTAGGTTTGCAAGATAGTAGAACCAATACAGGACATGATGCAACTGCAATTGTGGCGGATGAGGCAAAGTGGCATTCCCGTGATGTTCTGCAGTATTTGATCAAAGGATACCTTAGATCATGACAGGTACCTGGATGTTCTGGACCAAACCAGTTGGAAGTCAGGTTGCAGATGGAGCTTCTGCTGAGTGTCATCCAGATAAGTTAGCATATCTGTTGAATTGTTAGATGATGGGGCAAAAACAACTTAGGGTAGATTTACAGTCTAACAGTTAATTGGTGTAACAAGACCTGGATTAAGTGGTAGGGCCTTGGATTTGTTTGTAGGACGAGAGTTACATGTAAATTTTCTGATGTAGAAATCATGGAATACTTTTAAACGGCGCATAGGAATGATTCATTTCCAAACAGAGAAGTTTAAAAGTTTATTAAAGTGGTAATCCATAGAAAGATAGGTATCAAACATGTTTTCTTGTTTTCATTATTAAAAACAAATTTTTATTTTTATCTATCATATGCATTTTTCAAATTTCAAAAAAAAAAAAAAACCTGGATAAAACATTTGCAGTGAAAAGAAAAAGGAAGGGGGGGAGCGGGTCGACTTGGCGCAATCCTCTTTTCGGATTAAACCATTCCGATTTTGGCACCATTGATGAGGATAGGAATGGTGACACCCACATTTCAGAAAAACCTTTTTTTTTTTTGAAGAGTTTGATAATAAAAAACTCCACTTTGTCATAGGCCTTTTTGCCAAATCAAGTTTCATTGCAAAGGCTTCTTTTTTGTCTCTTCTTTACTTTTTAAAGAATTAAGCATAGGCCGTTATTTTTTTAAATTATAGGTTGTTTTTGGAGAAAGAACTTGACACGTTTTCCTGTCATCTATATAGAAATCATGCCCAGCCAGACGCACTTTCCACCAACGATCATTTAATTAAACATTAACGGTAAAATTTTTTAAGGGCCAACAGTAATTATATTTCTAGTTGAATACCAGATCATTTTTCATTCTTTTCACTGAAATTAATTCTTTCAATTCTTTTTAAACTCTCAACTCTCTCAATTTTCTCAAGTTTTGTTCTAACTTTTTTGATATGCTTGTTTAAAAATATTATAGTTTTATTTAATTATTTTGTATATTATTCATTTCGATTAAATTTTCACGGATGACAATATTTCTAATTCGTTTCGAAGACAAATACATTTTTACCACTCAAGCGATAATGGTGGAAAGTGCGCCTAGCTAGGTGTGCTTTCTTGCTACGTCAGCAGAGAAGCTTGCCTAGCTGGACGAGGTTTCACTAACATTTGATAAAGCCTAAAAAAAGTACCTAACTTGGACAATTTTTTGGCAGATTTGATTTGAAGATACTCGATGAAAAACGCTGGTCCTGCAATGCTTATTTGACTGCGAGATCTTTTCCTCTACAATACAATCTCACCCTTCCCTCACGCCTATAAAAGGGGCTCCATCTCTATACTCCACAATCCCAAAAATATCATCTCTCTCACCCTCTATCCCTCCATTTTATAATATTCCTCTCTCCGTTTTCTTCCCAGCTTCAATGTTAAAAATTTTTGCCGCTAATATAATTTTCTGTTCGAGGTAGTCTTGAGTCGGTGATGCGATATCGCGCTCCAAGATGCACACCTTTCATATATAAGGCATCATTTGTGGGTATCCAAAAAGCTTGAACTCATGATCGCATAACGACCGTCAACTGGCCCCCGATTATACTCGAACTCATAATCGTATCATGGCCGCCGATTGGGACCTCCACTTAGTCTTCGATCTGTGACCATATCAAGCACTGCCACCTCGAAACCCGACTTCCGTAGGATGAGTTTTTGAGGTAATGATTCTATCCCAGGATGACATATGAAATGTGTGTGTTATGAGTCGTGTTATCACATCCCCAATCCTTCAAATCACCCTTAAAACCCTAACCCTAAAAAATCTGAGGAGAGAGTGAAATCGTACCCAACAAACAACCTATTTCCCCAAATTAAAAAAAAAACCTAAAAAGACTAAATAAAAATAATCGACATATATGCCTTATTTAGCCTTGAGCATCTGATATGCAATAATAATATTATGTTGTATTTCTATAAAGGTTGATCAAGACGGATGGATAATGTCCCTTAACAAAGTCACCAATAACCTTAAAATAATCTTATAACTAAAATTGCACAGTCCAAAAGTGGGAAAATGAGCAACTTCATCCCACCCCTTACTAAAAAAATGTTAGGGTCATTTATGCCCTTTCGTAATTTTCCATTAGTAAAGAAGACCTTTACCAAATTGAAAACATCTTCCAATATTTATGATAAAAAATAAAAATATCAAAATGATTTTTTTAAATTTTATTTTCATGCTTATATTATAGAAAAACAATTTTTCTTGATTAGAATTGTTGTTAAGAAAATTTTAAAAGATTCTTTTAACTATAACTTAGGGATCAATTCTTTTAACTAAACTTAAGGATCAAATTAGCTATTAACCCTTTGAATTAACTATTCAATTTTTATGAGATTAGATATGATTTTTATTTTCTATTATTTGAAAATTGAAGAATGCTTTTGATAGACAAAAATAAAAATTTGTTTTAATAATGAAAATAAGAAAACATGTTCCATACCTATTTTTTCTATAATATAAAAATGAAAAATGTACTTATATAAATACAAATCATGGTATCAAATTTAATATTTTAAAATTGTTAAAAAGAATTATCATTACATTTATATATTATAGCATTTATATAGGTTTAAATCATGTAAATTCATTTAAAGTTAAAATCCTCAATTTTCTTCATTTTCAATTTTACAGAACTTTTGAAGTAAAAACAATGAAACCAATTTATTTTTCTAATTTTCATTTTATTTTTCATTATTTTATTTTAAAGTTCTCACTAAACATGTTTTTTTTAAATATTTTTATTTTCCAAAAAACAAAAACAAAAACAACCTCTATTGCATATAACCAAAAGAGCCTTAATCGATTTAATCAATAACTTTATCTAAGAACTTCCTTTAAATTAGATTACCAAAGATTTTTTAAATAAAAAATTTGCTCTTGTATGGAAGGCTAAATAGTCGTATAAAAATACTGAATTTGATATTGCAAGGTTTCTGATTATTAATATGAAGTCAGCATTGTTTCAATGGGAGTAAAATAAATTAAGCAAAGCAATGTTTGCATGGACCACTGCTTTTGCTTATGACTCAGGCTCACATAAACTCACTTTTCTATTTGGCAATGAATCATTCCTATGTGCCGTTTAAAAATATTCCATGATTTCTACATCAGAAAATTTACATGTAACTCTAGTCCTACAAACAAATCCAAGGCCCTACCACTTAATCCAGGTCTTGTTACACCAATTAAATGTTAGACTGTAAACCTACCCTAAGTTGTTTTTGCCCTATCATCTAACAATTCAACAGATATGCTAACTTATCTGGATGAAACTCAGGAGAAGCTCCATCTGCAACCTGACTTTCAACTGGTTTTGCGAACTCCAGAACATTCAGGTAGCTGTCATGATCTAAGGTATCCTTCAATCGAATCCGCCACAATGGCAGGAGCATCATGTCCTGTATTGGTTCTAATATCTTGCAAACCTAACTTTCTCATCAGATGTTAACGTTAGTGTATATGGTTTCAAATCAATGTTAAAATTTGTCATGCATCTATACTCTGATTCTCATCAAGTAGTCCCAATTTATAATCCAAGATGGGACTCTGACTTGTAACCAAATTGGTAAATAATTACTCATGCAAGCACCCGTTTGCCAATGAACCTTGACGAGTTTCACTTGGGAGACTTTTATAATTAACATGACATAGGGAGAGGGCGCCATGTTCTTCAGAAGATTCAGTCCCAAGTACTAACACCATTTTGCAACTCAGCCAATAGAGATTTCATCAACTCTTGTGGCCATCATATTCGGGCAGACAGGAGGGATCGTCTTACGGCAGACATGACACCTAAATCCAATAATCTTGCTTTTGTTCCCCGAATTAAGCCCATAAGCATCTCCATGAAACCATTCTGCATAAATTAATTGAAAGGAATATTATGAAAAAGCAAAAAGGAGGAAATTTTTTCAAGCATCAGTAGTTGATGTCTATAATAATAGGCAGTCGCCTACAGTGAACTGATATAAAAATGCTGAAAACTAATTACCTCCACAAATTTCACATGCAATATAGTTTGAATTAGATGCATATCCTGATTCACGACAAAGAAAACATCTGGGTGGATCAGGGGAGACAATCTTATGCTCGGAAGAATCAAAAACCATTTTTCTTTGAAATTGCATCACCCGCTCATCATTTGGCTTACTAGACAACCGAAGACCATTAAGCCAGAAACTATGGTAAATCCTTGTCCTCTTCCTCTGCCAAGTAATTTCCTTTATCTTCTTAGTTGCTTTCTTCTTTGATTTCTTTTTGCCTTTCTTGCACCTACCAGGCTTTTTCTTTTGCAAAGAAATGTATTTTATTTTCCTAGGTGATCGGCGCAGTGGCACAGCAGCAGCACCCTTTTTATCCTTCCGTGAACGCAGTGACATTCGAACTGCCAGTGATTTTTCATTGGCCCTAATACATTTTTGTGGCAGTTTCCTTGCACTTTTTGTGATTGTCCTCTGCCCCTTTGTGTCACCCTTCCATTTCATGATATTTCCCCCTTTTTTAACATTGACATTCGACTTGCCACCTAAGCAGCGATGACATGTATACGCGCACTTAGCAATGATAGCTCCAGCAGATTTTCTAACATGCCTCTTATGAAAAAACCCTGAAATTATATCAACCTAATCAGAAATGTGAAATATATGTAAAAAGAAGCACCTGTGAAGTTAGATGCTCATTAAAGCAATACCATCAAGCACGCAGAGCGTCACTTTGTAAAAACAAAAACAAGTCGAATACACTTTAATATAGAAGAGCACCACTTACCCTTACAATACTGACAGCAGATAGCTTCCCTGCCAATTTGATAAAAAAAAACAATAAACATAGTTAATTAAATGAAATAGTTGAGGAACAACAACCCATTAAGTATAAAGCCATTTACTATGAAAATGCCTATGCTTGAACATCTATTTAAACCAAAAACTAGTCTCTAGTTCATAAAAAAACTTCATCACTTAACTTTAAAATTTTCAATCACTTCTCCGTGAAGGGTTTATCACTTCTCTTTGCTAGCCACTTCTCTTATTAGTGCTTAAATAAGAGTTGAGTAGACTAAATAGATCAATTATCCATCCTAAATATAGTCAGTGTTATTATCTTGTAAACGAATAAGATTTATCAACACCAAGCGAAAAAATGTCAAAAAGTCAATTCTGTTATTATGCTCTAAAAACCGGCACAACCTAGTTTTTAAGTTCCTTTCTATTTTCAGTCTTAGTTATTAGCAAATTTTGAAAACAAAGTACTGACATCTCAAATGATAGGAAATCTTAGAAATAACAATTCTGTTAATACTTTATTAGCAAATTTTGAAAACAAAGTACTGACATTTCAATGATAGGAAATCTTAGAAATAACAATTCTGTTAATACTTTCTTCCAATACCATGGAACAAAAAACTATTAGAAATGACAGAGCACTCAAAAAGTAATAGAATGATTGTTTCTACCTGATGAGGACATCTTTGTTACAGTGCCCACACTGATAATACTCAGTCCTTTCAGCTTTAGAGAAGAGATAGGAGAACCCCTTTTTCTTTGATGACTCCTTTGCCATCCTACTGATCTCAGAAGTTTTATCAGAAACCATCTTATTAGAATTCCGGGCAATTCTCCTCTCTTCAAAACTTTTCACAAGATGCAAAGGCACATAAGATTCATTCAACCAATATTTCTTTCTTTCACTTGAAGATTCTTCAACAACAGTCCCATATCTTTTGACAATTTCAGGGATGATTCTCCTCTTCCCAAAATCAAGAAGATACTTCACCACATCTGTCTCTATGGATTTTCGGCGCACAACACATTTCTTGAATAGTCTAATTGATTTCTTAAAGTCCTTAGGTAAGGTAGGGAGAGGATGTGTGTTTTCAGCGTCATCCCACCTAATGTTTGAATCAAGTTCTCTTACCTGAAAATAGAACATATGAAAAGTAAGCCAGCATTCAATAGAGTGACTAGTTCATGAGTACTTTGAATATATTATAAACTGCATTTTGTAGGGTCAATTGTAAAATATTATAAACTGCCTTGCATCCACTTCAGACATATGGCTTAATGATGTAACCGTAGTTAACAAAATCAAATAAAGAAACAATACACAGATACTAGAACTAAATAGCATTTGCTTTGCACGCATATCTAGCATGTGCAAGATAAGCTGGAAATACACAAGACATCTAGAGTTGGATCCTATTGGAGCCCAGGGCAAAAACTAAAAATTTCTCGAATAGCCAGACCTTTCCCTGCCAGTTAATTTCAGTTTTGTGTCCAACTTTTCAGATTTTAATTGCAGCGAAGCAGGCACCCACATTTGGTGAGGTTTATTCCTTGGAATGTAGCTTCCCCATGTGTATCACATTATCACGAATTATAGGAATTTTATTCTCATATATGGGAACGTATGAAGGCAAATTCTGTACAAAATTGCCTTTGGGGCTATTTCTCTCTTCAACCCAGCCACATTCTCCTTATGTTCACCTCTCAAAATCCCCAAATCCCGATTCCTCCATCTACTGCATGTCATCTTTGCAGAAAACACTGCCAGTAAACACATCATTTTTGTTCTTTAGTCTTTACCTCTTCACTTGAAGCTTTTACTTTCTGTAATATACATCTAAAATGGAACATCAACCACCATTCTCTTCCTCCCAAAACAACCAAAAATCATCATATAGCTACAATAAAAGTTAAATACAGCAACTGTTAACAAAAACAAAGACCTGAAGTTCCCCTCTTTTACCAAAACTCCCCAAGAAAACCAACAAAGAAGCCCGAGAAATTCCCCTTCTACCAATATTCTATCTTCAAACCATTTTTCCCCTACCAAAGCTTTTAATCAAGTAACAATTTTTTTAAAAAATAAAATAAAACAAGGAAACAATCTTTTCATTTAACAGGAAAGTATTAATAATTCATTAAATGCATTAAATTATTATAAATCAATTTTAATTTACATAATGCCCATTTGAAATTTTCCACAGTTATATAGTCTTTTCCCATATAGAATCATGGGTTTATATATAGCTATATATAGTTTTTTTCCATATGGCCTCGTGAGAAAGAAATCAATATTTGAATGAAAAGAAAGAAATTAAGCAACAGGATATTGTGTCTAGAAATACCGCAGTTAACTGGCATTAATTGCAAAATAATAGTAAAATTGCATCAAGATGGAAGTTAGCCTATCATTTCTATACAATTCAATCAACATAAACAGCGGGAAGATTGGCATCAACATTCCATCCACTTTTCAAGCTAGTACTCTATTACAAAAAGACATGAGAGCAATTAGGAGTCATACCTGGAAAGCGAGTTGTTCTATACTAGTTGATGACTCAACAGCAGCTCGCCATGCAATAGATCTGCTTCTCTTTGCAAAATCTGAACTCTCGGGATAGAGTATGCCAGGTATCTTTTTGCCTCCACCTGAAGAATTTCAACTTTAAAGAAATTCAGAATCATTATTCATTTTTTAAGTAACAATACCAACCAGAAAACATAGAAGAAAAAAGGAAAAGGGCAGACCTTGCCTAGCAGCCTTAGAAACCAAAGAGCAGGGTAAAACCTTCCAATTGAACAACTGACGAGAAACCCTACCACCTCTCCACCAACAAATACTTGGCCCTACAGAAGGATTAGAAGTAGGGTTACTCTCGTTATCATTGCAGCTGCCCCTTTTTCTTGCAATACCATGCTTTGCAGATCCACGACTTGAAGCAATCACAACATGAGAAGCTGAACCCATAATGACAGCAGAATCCACATGTTTCATCCAGTCGGTTGAAAGAGCAAGATGATGCAGACTTGCCTCTAACTGTACAGCCATTGTGAGATTAATAATATCAGAAAATATAGAGAATATGCTCCAAGTAGTATAACCTACATCATTGACCAAAGGTATATGCTTGAAGCGATTATAGTTGATAGATGACTAGTATCTAGCTTAAGCAAGCAATGAGAAGCTGAGGTTGTAAAAGCTTAGCATAACCAAACTAACTCATCTAACCTTCTAAAACACTGAGTGAACCAGATAAGAAGTCACTGAAAAATTCGACGAATCAAACTTGATCCTAGCCCAAACTCCAAAATTATTTGAACCTGATAAATATTTACTTTCGCATAATGATATAAAAAAGTTTGTGGAAACCCAAATGTCCAGCCCAACCTAAGACAACCCAATTTAACGCTAAAATATCAATGATCTTAATGAAAAAACTGTCCATAGAAGCCAAAAAGAAACACAAACTGACCTAACCATTGCTTCCACGAAATAACAGTTCTGAAAAAATTTTCATTTTGCAACAATCAGCGTTATGAGTGTGCAAGCGCATGGAAGTTTGAAAGAGGTTGAGTTAGACTTTGCAGTAACATAAAAAACAGAATGGTTATAGGTTCAGTTAGATCTTAGAGCCATATATAAAGTGCTATGTTGAAGCCCTAAAAACCATAGTGAAAATGCTTCTAAGTTTTGCAGAAAATACTTACCGTTAGCAATAAATGCTTAACAGATACAATACCAGATGCGTTGAGAATGCTTTTATGCCAGATCTTCATGTATTGCGGATTCAGCCATGGACCCGACAGAAGTCCACTCAAGCGGTTTTCGATGGAAAATATATGATATATGACATCTATAACATGGCCCTTTTTATTCCATCTTGACTGAAGGTCCAACATATCACTTTTTGAAACTTCTGGAACACAACCCGAAGTAATTCTAAACAAGCAGTCTGTATCATCCACAGGATATCTGCAGGAGAAGCACCATCCACAATTTTCTTTGTGAGCATCTACGTATAGATTATAAATATCCGGCCAATGAAACCTATTAGATTTCTTCAAAATAACCTTCATCTGATTTCCAATTATCTCCTCCAGCGATTTGAGGGAATCATCATTTGTCTTTTCTGATGGCTTACGCAATAACTCTTCTACAACTAATGAGGCAGTTTGGGCAAAACTATAGTGGTTTACGTAGCCAGTCCCAGGCTGCAATTGTGAAGCATCACCTCTTTTTGCATTTAGAACACCTGGAGTTTGTTGTGATGCGAACTTTGTCTTGCTTTCTTGCCTAGCATCTAAATCATTGGATATTAAAGAACTATCTTCAAGAGTTGAGCACTTTCCTGGAATCTCAGATTGGTTTGAGACCTCAACAGATCCCTGTTTCTGAAAGTTAAGAAAGACCGAACCCATTTGCATTGTCTCAGCTGACCCTTCAGAACTCATATACGGGATTTCTGTTCCAGTCACCAAATCCAACATGTTAGTGGACTCTGCAACCTCAATAACACGATGACCAGAAATTTCAGCAACTTCCTTCTCTTCAGGTTTTCCGCCATCAGCAGTCTCGTTCCTTATCACACATATTTCTGCAGAAGACACAAGTGGCAGGGATGAGCTAACAGTAGGAATTTTCACCTTTCTATGTGTCCCTGAACAAGCAGAATGCAGAGAATCAAAGTTATTACTAGCACCATTTGAGCCTACAGCTACATCCCACTGCTTGCAAATTGCTTCTATTATATCACCATACTGGAATGAAGATTTTAGCACATCAAGTACAAAGATGAGGTCATCTCTATGGTAGTAATTCGATGGGCATTCAGCATCAAATGAATCTAATCTGCAAGTTTAACAATACAATATCAGTAACAACAGAAGTAACAACAAACAGCAAGTCATTTACCCTGACATAAGTAAATTTTTGTCCCCATATTTTATTAGATGAAGGAAATAAATGATTGGATCCTGCGTAAGACACAATGGAATCTGAGATAAACAAAGATTGGGGAAAATAAATGCCAACACATTCAGAAATGGACACAAACAGAGGCAGAAAACAAATCTCGAATTCTATTAAGACCCGATAAAAAACTCCCCCATCAAAATTAGTTTATTAGAAAGAAATCTATTTCATCATGAACAACATGAAACTCTAACCAGTAACTGTTTTCTCGACATGTGCATATGAATCTAAAATCTAGCATTTGTTATTCACAAATTATTTTACTGCAAGTCACAAACTCTTCTAGTTGCCTTCTTCCAGTTTTGTGATTCATAAAAGTTTAAAATTTAGAATAAGACACTAGGCTTTCTTTTTTATTTTCAGCAACCTCTCTGTTATATGTATATATGTGCCTTTATTTGTGTGTATGCATATATTTAATAAAAAAATTACATATAAGGTGTGGTATTATAATTCAAACAGAAATATGTAACAAAAATTTGGGTGAAAAACTGTGTGACAATATCATCCATAAAGAATGATGAAAAAAATACAGAAGCATGCTAACGATCAATCAGCAGATTTTATATTGACACCAGAAATTCCCAAAAAGATCATAACCACATCAAATAAATGATTCTTCCATATGTAAGGCAACATGAAATGTCATAATTGTTGAGGATGGCTGCTACAGGCCGTGTCAGTGATGCCTCCATTTCACATATCATAACTAACTAAACCCTTATGTTGATAATGACAAGAAGATTCCATGGTTGAAGGATTAACTTAAAAGAATAAAAAAAAACCATTCAAGTTATTGCCTTACAATAGAGTTAATAACAGTTACTAATAACTGCTAAACAATTTCTGATAAAATAAGAATTTGGAGGGAAATGATAAGTCAAAAAAAATGAGAGACGAGAGATTTTGTGCACTCTTCATCATTAAGCCAGGAGAGAACTTCCTACTCAAAATATAGACATGCATTCATGATTCATCAACAATAACAACAATAAAGCAGTACTAGAGATCATTATCTAATAATCTATTTCTACAGGTTGAGTAAAACAAACTTACACTAACAAGTAACCAGAGCTGTTATAATATAACCGACCATGAGGATCAATGCCCAAAAGCTCTGCTCCTCTAAGTGATTTACGAGGTTTCACCCAAGGCTTCTCTCTTTCAATTGCACATTCAGGGCAGTACCAGTCACCTTCAGGCAAATGAGCATTCACAACACCTACACACTTAGAATGGTAAGCAGCAGGACAGCCATCACAACATATTAAATTCCCATCCATCTTACAAAGGCAGCAATCATCGCTATTCCAGTCAGTAGTGTCATCAACTATCTCCTCAGTAAAGCCAGATCCACCTGACAGGTCCTTAGTAGCTTTTCTCTTCTTGCAAACCCCATTGTTCATATTTCGATCAAAATCCATGTCAGTCTCAGATGCCAAAGACCTTCTATTAAGCTCAGATCTTACAGCTTCCACCTCAATCATATCATCACACAAACACCTGAGTATCTCAACCTTAACAGATGCAGGTTGTTTATAATAGTCACATCTGAATAGTTTCAAACTAGTAAGATCAAAATCATAATCCAACCACGAACCATGAATGAGCAGATACTCAACCATGAAATTGGGCCATGTAATAGAGTCCAAGAAACCCCAATTAAGACTCCTACATTGTCAGATCAACAAGAAATATTGAACACTGATAACTGGCAAACAAAAAACAATATTTAAAAGGCAAGGGCAAGAAAAGAAAAGAAATGGAAAGAATAAAAATACCTTAAACATTCAGAAGCAGACTCAGAACCTTCACTGGATAGGTACACCAAATGCTTTTTCAGAGTTTGCAAAATGGAAACATGAATACAATCAAATAATGAGCTGGGAGACTGGCACTTCAGTGCAGCCACAAAATCCTCCAACTCAAAGGGACTTAAAAATAATAAAGTACTAAATGACCTCAGACAAGCATAAATAGAAAAAATATCAAGTACAGAAATTCCATCCAAATTCAAATTCTCAGAAGATGGTGGCAGTTGCAGTTTTGGAGGAAGGACAACAGGCTCTTCAGACACTCTACGACTTGACCTAACCGGCTTCTCCTCTGTTACTGCACTAACTGAAGGGGATGTTGCCAAACCGGCAACATCACATGTTGTTGCAGGTGGTGGTGTGCTTGAAACATGATTTCTAGAAGACACTCTACGAGCACTTCTTCTTAACACCCTTTCTGTTGAAGAATCCAAGCCATTCACAAGCTTTATTCTCTTTCTTCGACCACTAGCTTGTTTGAATGAACTTCCAATATCAACTTGGCATCCATCAGTTACTGCAGTACCAGACTCAGGGACACCCTCTAATCCAACTCCACCACAATCATCAGCCTTGATAACATTCTGATGAACAATGGCACCCTTCTCAAGGATTCCATCAACAGACCCTAAACCTGAATGATTGTTCAATTCATTTCTAGAAACATCCTCCACTGCATCATTTTTCTCTATTATCAGAGTTTCTTTAAGTATGTCAGCACAAGTGGCAGATTCTCTCACTTCCACTTGCCATACACAGTTACCAGCAATAGCATCTTTGTCAATCTCCTCATCAGCCCCTAAATTCAAATCAAAACTGCATTCCTTCCCTTGGGTTTTGCAATTAAGATTGATACTATCATCCACATCGCAACTCGCATCCAAATTCAAATCAATACACCCCCTCTTCTTCACACTCTCTCCCTCAGAACAAGAAATTCTATTATCATTTAAATAATTGTTACTACAACAGGTATCATTAAGATTCAAATCAAACCCAGAAGAATTCAAGTCAAACCCAATTTTCATTTCAATATCCCCGTTACTATTTAAATTCAAATCCATGAGAGACCCAATTCCCTTCTCATCTAAAGTTCCACCCAAATTCCCATCAACACTCTTATTTCCCTTCAAATTCCCAGAAAACCCTTCATTTAAATCAGCATTTGTATCCAAATTCACATTTGCATTACTCGCTAGGGTTTCTTGCTTTGCATTACCTGGACAAACACGAGCTTTCCTCTCAACACGGCGTCGTTTCCTGGGCCTTCCAACCCTCGGCTTCTCACGTAGAACCTCTAACTCAGGGTCGGATCTCGGCTCGAGGATTGGGTTAGAACCGTCAGCCATGACAAGAGAAGCAACTTGACGAAAGTCGAGTTCCTCCGAATCGCCGTCCTCGTAAACGATCTCGAAAAACCCAGATGAGGAATCAAAGGAATTAACAGTGCCCGAGTGAAGGCCAAATCCTTTGAACTCTTTCTTCACGGATTTGCCCACAAACTCCATTTTCTCATTTTTGCCTCTTTTTCTTTAGTTTCTACCCCCTCTTTTTTTTCGTATTCGAAAAACTAGAATATTTGAGGAGACCAAAAGGGAGGGAAAAAGGAAGAAAATCCAGATGGGAATGTTTATTTAAATTCAAGAGTACAAGATTTGGAGGGGTTTTAGAGAGAGAGAAAAAAAGATTTATAACACAAAGAAATGATTTTAAGCCTGGCTTTGAGTTCAAGGTTTCAAAGGGTTCAGGAACACGAACAAAAGCGAAAGAAAAATCAAATATGAATCGACTTTCTTTTTAATTTTTCTTTGGGGGGGGGGGGTAAATGAAGAAATGGGGTCCCTTTCAAGAGACGAGAGAAAAGTGGTGAAGTTGGGAGGAAAGAGAGATGTTAGGTGCGAATCAGATGTGGGGGAAGAAAACAGCAGAAAGTGAAATATTTTTAATTAATAAAAATATATATTTTCCGTGGGAATATTTTCCCAGTTACAAAGAAGTTAGAACCCCATAGTTTATTGACTGGTCAAATAAGGTGGATGTCGTGAATGCACAATTTTAAGATGGCATTTAGAGTGCGGGGTAATTTATCTCTAAACCCATGATAATCGTGTTACGATTGCCGTTTCTTTGAAAATTTCCTAGTCTTGGGTTGGATCTTTTTGGGCAATCTTGAGGTTACAGGAGCGAAAGCTATTACCATACCACTTGTAAATGGATGGTTAGGTGGTTAGTTCCCACAAATCTCTATTTTGCCACTAATATCCAAGTGCTCTACATGGGTTGATTCTTGCAAGAGATGCTAGCATCAAGATTGATTTTGATGTTACCACTATTATCTCTTGTTTACTCTAATGATTGTACTTTCTTGAAGTAGAATTATTTGATAGGACTTTCTCGTCCTATAATTTGATTGGTTGAAAAATTTATTACATAATTTTTCTTTTTGAAACGAAACACTACACAACTAGACATACATTTAGAGAGGAGATGTTCTTATTGAAATAGATAATTCTATTTCTTCTTATATGTTTAATGTTTGACTTTAATATGATGGTTTAAAGTTGATTATTTTTAAACTTAACTCTTTCACAAGTAAGTACTTAAATTTTTTGTCAAAGTGGTATTAAATGATCACTTTGTTATCTATATAACCCTAAACTAATGTTACAAAAATCAGCCAATATAAAGCTTCCACATCATATAAACTTTAAAAATATATTTTTTTACTTTTCATTTTCTTTTCTTTAAGTTATTTCCATTCCATTCCTTTCTTTTTCTCTCTTCTCTTTCCTCTCTTTTCTTCACTCCTTTTGCTTCTTCTTCCCATCAATTTCGAAAGAAGATTTTATGCGCATGAAAGAAGAATGCGAGTCTTTCGAAGCTTTGCAGTAAACAACTTCTATGTAAGGCAAGTTTCAAATTGCTTAAAAGTCCCAACAATATTTATGACTGTGAATGGCACATTGAAGGTGAGTGTATTCAATCGTGCTAAAAAGACCATTAAATAAATTTCTTACCCTTTAGCAATTTATTCTACAAAGACTAAACTCATTAAATTCAAGAAAAACACATGCAAATATGGTTGAGTCATTTCCTAAGATGATAGTTTGCATGTTTTATTTTAATTTTTTCTTTTCAATTTTTGCATGATGTATGTAATTTGCATGAAATCTACACTTGTTGAGATGTTGAATTATTTGTCTGATGGAGGAATGCGGTAAATAAGCTTGTGAGAATAAAGCACCATAAATAAATTTCTTACCCTTTAGCAATTTATTCTACAAAGACTAAACTTATTAAATTCAAGAAAAACACATGCAAATATGGTTGAGTCATTTCCTAAGATGATAGTTTGCATGTTTTATTTTAATTTTTCTTTTCAATTTTTGCATGATGTATGTAATTTGCATGAAATCTACACTTGTTGAGATGTTGAATTATTTGTCTCTGTCTCGAGATTTATAAATTTGTTGTAATGAATATTTTCAAAACCTAAATGTTGACTTTATATAGAAGTTGTGACATTGATTTATGTTGTTAGAATGCTTGTTAGAACAATAGATGCTTCATATGATCTAAATTCAAGGTTCTTTTCTATTGATATACTTTTTATAATCAATTTTAGAATTTTCAAGAAAATAATTTTGTTTGAAGCATGCTTACGAAGAATGATTTATGTGAAATTTTGAATTCTTTTGAGGTTGAGTATTGGACCATATATTGATGAATGTGCTTAATTGAATAATTTTGATAATGAGAATGAGAATTGGTGTAACACCCCTAACCCATATTCGTCGCCGAAATAGGGTTTCGAAGCATTACCGAAGTTTATCGATCAAATAGGCAGAATTCTCAAACATTTCATATCATCAAAACAAGTCATAAAAGCATCATTTTAATCCAAATTATAAACATACCAAATCCAAATCAATTTTCCTAGTTCATGAGCACTTAAACATAGAATTAAATTCACATGCACCTATCTAGATTTAGTTCAATTTATCATGCCATAATATGGCTTCAAAAAAACACATATTTATATGTATAAAACCAACAAATATTAAACTTATAATCTCATTTACATTCAATCCACAAAATAACTATTATTTAGACACCCTAGGTACATGCCGACACAAAAGATAGACATCACCACATTTGAGTTCGACACGAAAAACAAAACCGTACATTGAGTAAAACTCAGTGGTATTTCTATAATCCAATATTTAAAAATAAAATAATATAATAGGCACAACTAAATATTTAAAATTCACATTTATTTATATAATAGTATTAACTGCTCAATACTCAAATCATAATTACATCATTTTATAGCATACTCAATTCTCATCGGTTGCTATATAATAGCTTTTCACAATTTGATCCACAAATCATTTGAAACAATAATAATATCAAATTCATGAATACGTAATTCATGTGTCTCATGTTCATGTTTCAATTCACTATTCCATTTTCAATTCACATACAATATCATCCAATATCAATCGTAGTACCATTTTATTTAATTACCCTTATTAATACGACTCGGACTCGGACTGATACACAGATCCAACCAACACACCAGTTTGGCACCTAGTGCCTCATCGGATAAATCCGAAGTAATAACTGCGCCCAGTGCTATATAAATTTGACACCCAGTGTCTCATCGGTTAAACCGAAGCTAATTGGCACCCAATGCCTCATCGACTCGAAGTCGAAGAAATCCCTGAACTCTTCTAATCCTATGGCATGCCATCTATATCCGGCTCAGCCCGATACAGTTAATAGGGTTTAATTTCACTTTCCAAATACAACCAATATTCAATATCCAAATTTCACATTAACACATATATTCAATTCAATTCAATTCAATCAACTTTAAATCAGTTCAATAATCAAAGTGCCATATACTCACCTTAATCACTTACCATATACATTAATTTAAAATACAACAATTAACAACTTGGTTCGGATTATAGAAATACAAAATTAACAACTAGGTTCGGATTATAGAAATACAAACTAGAAATTCCGAGCTATTCGATGTCGACTTTATCTTTCCCCTTTTTAGTCGAGGATTCCGGTACGACGTTAGCTACGAAATTAAAACAATTAAAATTCATCAATACAACCCAATTTAATTTCATATTGAATATTTCAATTTTGACTCAATATTTTCCTAATTTCCAATTTAGTCCCTAAATCAAAACTAATTTTTATTCTTCACAATTAATTCTATATTTTCATACAATTTCCATTTTAAACTAAATTTAACTCCCTATTTTCACTTAAATCCCTAAATTTCAAATTTTTCACAATTTAGTCCATATTATTCAAAATTTACAATTCATTCTACCATTTAATCCTTTTCATTTCTAACTTAAAATCTATCAATTTAATCCTTAATACTAAAATTATTCAACATTAAAACACTTAAAAACTCAGTAATTGCTAAAATTTGGACATGGGTCGGGTAGTACTTAACACCGAGATTTCAAAAACATAAAAATTATAAGAAAAAGAAACTAAATTGACAAACCAATTGAGCTTTGAACCCTAGATGTAACAGCCCAATTTTGACCCTAATCGGAATAGTGGTTTCGGGACCACAAATCCGAGTCTGAAAAATATTTTAATATTATTTTGTGTGTTTATGATGTGTGAATTTAAATGTGTGAAAGTTTCATGAATTAATAGATGTTGAATTATTTGTCTCTGTCGAGATTTATAAATTTGTTGTAATGAATATTTTCAAAACCTAAATGTTGACTTTATATAGAAGTTGTGACATTGATTTATGTTGTTAGAATGCTTGTTAGAACAATAGATGCTTCATATGATCTAAATTCAAGGTTCTTTTCTATTGATATACTTTTTATAATCAATTTTAGAATTTTCAAGAAAATAATTTTGTTTGAAGCATGCTTACGAAGAATGATTTATGTGAAATTTTGAATTCTTTTGAGGTTGAGTATTGGACCATATATTGATGAATGTGCTTAATTGAATAATTTTGATAATGAGAATGAGAATTGGTGTAACACCCTAACCCATATTAAATCAGAAATAGGGTTTCAAGCATTACAAGTTTATCGATCAAATAGGCGAATTCTCAAACATTTCATATCATCAAAACAAGTCATAAAAGCATCATTTTAATCCAAATTATAAACATACCAAATCCAAATCAATTTTCCTAGTTCATGAGCACTTAAACATAGAATTAAATTCACATGCACCTATCTAGATTTAGTTCAATTTATCATGCCATAATATGGCTTCAAAAAAAAACACATATTTATATGTATAAAACCAACAAATATTAAACTTATAATCTCATTTACATTCAATCCACAAAATAACTATTATTTAGACACCCTAGGTACATGCCGACACAAAAGATAGACATCACCACATTTGAGTTCGGGCACGAAAAACAAAACCGTACATTGAGTAAAACTCAGTGGTATTTCTATAATCCAATATTTAAAAATAAAATAATATAATAGGCACAACTAAATATTTAAAATTCACATTTATTTATATAATAGTATTAACCGTTCAATACTCAAATCATAATTACATCATTTTATAGCATACTCAATTCTCATCAGTTGCTATATAATAGCTTTTCACAATTTGATCCACAAATCATTTGAAACAATAATAATATCAAATTCATGAATACGTAATTCATGTGTCTCATGTTCATGTTTCAATTCACTATTCCATTTTCAATTCACATACAATATCATCCAATATCAATCGTAGTACCATTTTATTTAATTACCCTTATTAATACGACTCGGACTCGGACCGATACAGATCCAACCAACACACCGTTTGGCACCTAGTGCCTCATCGGATAAATCCGAAGTAATAATGCGCCATGCTATATAAATTTGACACCAGTGTCTCATCGGTTAAACAAGCTAATTGGCACCCAATGCCTCATCGACTCAAGTCGAAGAAATCCTGAACTCTTCTAATCCTATGGCATGCCATCTATATCCTCGGCCCGATCACAGTTAATAGGGTTTAATTTCACTTTCCAAATACAACCAATATTCAATATCCAAATTTCACATTAACACATATATTCAATTCAATTCAATTCAATCAACTTTAAATCAGTTCAATAATCAAAGTGCCATATACTCACCTTAATCACTTACCATATACATTAATTTAAAATACAACAATTAACAACTTGGTTCGGATTATAGAAATACAAAATTAACAACTAGGTTCGGATTATAGAAATACAAACTAGAAATTCGAGCTATTCGATGTCGACTTTATCTTTCCCTTTTTAGTCGAGGATTCGATCGACGTTAGCTACAAATTAAAACAATTAAAATTCATCAATACAACCCAATTTAATTTCATATTGAATATTTCAATTTTGACTCAATATTTTCCTAATTTCCAATTTAGTCCCTAAATCAAAACTAATTTTTATTCTTCACAATTAATTCTATATTTTCATACAATTTCCATTTTAAACTAAATTTAACTCCTATTTTCACTTAAATCCCTAAATTTCAAATTTTTCACAATTTAGTCCATATTATTCAAAATTTACAATTCATTCTACCATTTAATCCTTTTCATTTCTAACTTAAAATCTATCAATTTAATCCTTAATACTAAAATTATTCAACATTAAAACACTTAAAAACTCATAATTGCTAAAATTTGGACATGGGTCGGGTAGTACTTAACACGAGATTTCAAAAACATAAAAATTATAAGAAAAGAAACTAAATTGACAAACCAATTGAGCTTTGAACCCTAGATGTAACAGCCCAATTTTGACCCTAATCGGAATAGTGGTTTCGGGACCACAAATCCGAGTCTGAAAAATATTTTAATATTATTTTGTGTGTTTATGATGTGTGAATTTAAATGTGTGAAAGTTTCATGAATTAATTTTGTTGTTTATGTGTTTAATTTGACAAAAGTATCAAATTGCATAAAATGTGAAGTTTGCTTATTAAGGTGTAAAGTATTTATTTGATAGTGGCTTTTAAATATGAGGTTCTTAAAGGGCAATTAGCCCATTTTAAAGGATAGTGGACGGCAATGATAGTTAATATATAGTTTTTATATATTAAATATAAAAGTTATAATAATAATAGTATAATATTATGTTATTATATCATTAAAACATAAAAGAAATAAGCTTTTTCTTCATTGTTTGTATCACCGAAAGTAGAAAAGAAAAACAAGGTTTGAGAGCTTGAAATATTTGGCCATTTTGAAGCTTAATTCAAGGTTAGTTTTTGTTCGGTTTTTGATAATTTTTACGTTTTTGAGATCGTTGCTTTGAATACTTCAAAACCCATGTCTTAATTTTGTGAATTGTTGATGATTTGAGAAATGACATTGATGAATGCTTGAGCTTTGTGATAGTTGATGATGAAATATGAAAGATATGTGAAAGATTAACATGCTTTGTTTTTGAATTTTTGATAAATTTGAGTAATTAGGGTTAAGTTGTAAAAATAAAATTTTTGAGGGACTAAAATGTGAAATAAATGAAATGTGTGGGTTTGTATGGACACTAGGAATATTCGGCCCTTAAGGAGTGTAGTCAAATTTTGTGTATTTTGTATTTTGAGCAAAAATGACTAAATTGTGAAAATGTGAAATATTAGGGGTAAAAATGTAATTTTTCCATTTATGTGTTCTTATACTAAATTGAATGAAAATATGTTTAAATGAGATTTATTTGAATATGTTTAGATCAAGAAACCAAGAAATCGGATTTAGATCAGGGGAAATCAAAGGTAGTTGAGTAGCCGATCTATTAGTCGACAATATCCGAGGTAAGTTATTAAGCATACATAGTTGTGTCGTTTTAAATTATCTTAACATCTACGTAATTATGCTGAATTGAATTGATATATATGTAGTGATAAAATTTTTGAAATATGACGTATTGAGTTGTTGACTTCCAACACTAAGTGTGCGAGTATAAAAATATACGATAATGAGATTAGCACTAAGTGTGCGAGTTTAATTGAAATGCACTAAGTGTGCGAGTTTGATTATTAAGCACTAAGTGTGCGTACTTATTAAATATTTTCGAAAGATTATTAATATCGAGTATTTGACTTATCGAGGAATCATGAGTAATAAAGTGAGTAATAATTATTTTGGTAGTATTCAAGATTAAGTTTTGTAAGTATTAAACCTAGGTGGTGATTATAATTGGAATCATATTTATTTAAGATGATTCTTTATATTTTATGATAATAAACTGTATAATGTACTTGACCTTGTACTTTAATTTGAAGAAATGCTTATAGTTGTGTTATTAAATTGATTTTTTGTTAAATCATAGTATGAAGTGAATAATTATATTATGCTATGGTAAGCTAAAGGTAAGATGACTTAGAAGTATGAATTGGTTAAATATTATTCTAGATGTCAAGTTAAATTGTAGAGTTTATTTGCTTGTAACTTACTAAGCTAAATTAGCTTACCATGTGTTGGATTATTGTTTGATGTATAGATTTTGGTGATCGCTACGTGTTCGGGTATCGTCAGCTAAGCTCATCACACTATCGGTGTCTCCTTTTGGTATTTTGCTAAATTGTTTTCAAATATATGGCATGTATAGCATAGTTAAAAAAATGTTGATTTTGAAACCAATGTGTTTGTGTAATTAAAAGCCATGTGAAAATGGCTTATCTCTTTTTGTTTGAATTTGACTTTGATACATATAGTTTAATGGACAATTTGGGGTATATGCTTATGTATCATGTGCATGATTAATTAGATTTAGATAATGTATATACTTGGCTTAGATATAAGTTCAATAATTATTTTTTTTAAAGATGTGATGACCGATTGTGTGGTGCAGGTTTGATTTAGTGTATGCATATTAAGCATGTAAATTAGGTATAAAATTAGAGGTTAATAGTGTATAATATGGTTCAAGTTGTCATCGTCATATGCGCACAAAATGGTAGTGAGAAAATAGGTAAATTTTTGTGTTATAAATTTTAATGTATAATGCTGTCCAATTTTGAGTATATTGATGCTGTCCATTTTAATGTATAATGCTGTCCAATTTTCAGTATATTGATGCTGTCCATTTTAATGTATAATGCTGTCCAATTTTGAGTATATTGATGCTGTCCATTTTAATGTATAATGCTGTCCAATTTTGAGTATATTGATGCTGTCCATTTTAATGTATAATGCTGTCCAATTTTGAGTATATTGATGCTGTCCATTTTAATGTATAATGCTATCCAATTTTGAGTATATTTAAGCTGTCCATTTTAATGTATAATGCTGTCCAATTTTGAGTATATTTAAGCTGTCTAATTTGATGTATAATGCTGTCCATTTAGAGCATATTATTGCTGTCTAATTTGATGAATAATTGCTGTCCAAAACAGGGTTGGTTCTTTATGTCTATAGTATGTTACATAGTTAATCATTTATTAATGAAATAAATGTATGCAAATAGTAGTTTTAATATTGGCTCGGCATATGATATGTATTGATAAATGTTAATTTTAAAATGTTTTAAGTATTTGAATGATATAAAATTTTTAATTAGTCAAGCATGATTGATATTTGGTGTGGATTGTTAATGACTTATATTTTTGTCGAATAAATTGTTTTTGATAATTAGGTGAAATAAATTAGGATTTTAAATATATATATTACATATTCAAGACGCATATTTATATACAGCTTAATATTTGGTTCATTCTGTTAAGTGTAAGATTTCGATATTTAGTATCACTCCTTAATCCTAATCCGGCGACGGATATGGGTTAGGGGTGTTACACTAGAAATCCCTAAGCCTTGCATCTTTCTTTCTTTTTTTCTTTCTTTCCTTTCTGTTTTTGTTTGGCTTTAGCTTTCTATTCTTTTTTTTTTATTCATTTACTTATTTTATTTTATTATACATTCGTTTATTATTATAATATATATATACTTAAATATTAATTAAACTTATTTTATTATAATATATATTAAATTTATAAATATCTTACCTTATGCCACCTCATCAAAGAACAATGACATAATTGCTTCTTTAGTCCTTTTAATTTTTCTTTAATCTATGATTCAACTTTCAGCCTATATGCAATTTAGTCCTTATACCTAATTACTCTTAATTCATGCAATTTCACTTAACCAAAACCTAATTAACTACACAACTAGCTTCGTAACGAGAACGAAGTCTTGAGAATGCACTTTTTAACACCCCTGACTATCAGGTCGTTACAATTGGTTACTCCACTATCTACTTTATGAGTTTTGAAAAGAACTAGTGGTCTGACTAAATAACTAGGGTAGGTGCTTAACTGTCATTTACCTTCGCCTTAAATTTTTTGGTGTTTCTTAGTATACTCCGTTGATGTAGATATGAGTAAAGTCAAAGACTATTTAGGTTTGATAATCGAGTAATTCGAGGTAGGTGCTTGAGTTGTCATCTACACTCGCGTTCAAAGGTAATCGTCCTAAATTCGAAAAAAAAAGGAAAGAAAATAGAGCTTAATGGTTATATTAATCGAATTGTGTTTTAATCTCATGCTAATTGATAAAATTATTGTGGTGAAATTGAAGTTCAATACTTTATACTTTGATTGAAATTGTGGATTTTGGAAACCTAGTGGCCTTTGGAAGCATGATGGAATTTGAAAATATTCTCTTAACTTTTCTAATATCTTTAACAAACACACACAAGCACAAATATTTTTTATTTCTAGTTCTTTCTAATTGTATAAATTATTGTCACTACTGTATTTTGTTGAGCATATATAATTTTGATTGTATCCATGAAAACATGTTTGCTTGTTTCATGGGTATATAACAATATTTTCAATTTCCGGTTTGAGTTAAATATTTCTTTAGGTCCCATGTGCATTTGCATTAGTCTCATGTTTGAGGACAAGCATGGTTCAAGTGTGGGAGAATTTGATAAGTGCATAATTTCTCTATTTATTTGTGATATTTCTCGCATTGAATTATGCTATTTATGTTCTTAAATATATCATTTATACTTATATTTTATTAATAATTAATTTAGGAAATAATTAGAGAAAAATGAGCTTAATGTTTATTTTTGACAAATTTTTACGATTTGAACTTTCAACACAGCGAAATTTCAATATTTTGACCGTAACTTGAGCCACAGATGTCTGTTGGACGCATAATATACCAAGTCAAAGGGATTGAAAGTTCTAGCTAAAGTTATTTCATGGTTGAAGCCTAAAGACGTCAAGAAGACCTCCAAAAATGTCCTAGAAGTTTGACACAAAAATTGCCAAAATATCTTGAAAAGTTCAGCTTTATTTAATGGCTTAATGATAAATTTGGCTACTAACATTTACATGTTTTGTCAAAATGACCCTACTTGCATTTTTTAGCCTTTTTTGGCCATCAACCTTTATTCTTTTTTTTATTCAAATTGCTTTTTTTAACAGATTTGATGAAATTACTGTTAAAAAAGTTAACGAGTTGATGTGAAATATTTTTAATTTCATCTATGATTTATTTATTTTATTATTTTTCACATGTAATTATCTTATTGGATTATCTAAGTAATAAATTACATCTCATTAAAAATATTTTACATCATCCTCGTTAAATTTTTAATGGTATTTTCATCAAATCATAGAAAAGCAGTTTGAAAAAAAAACAAAGGTTGATGGCCAAAAAGGCTCAAAAATACAATTAATGTCATTTTGACAAAACATGTAAACGCTTAATGCCCAAATTTGTCATTAAACCTTATTTAATTAATGGCACTTTTGTATTTTCTCCATTATATTAATTTTCCTATAAATAGACATTATTTGGTTAAAATTAGGGAGACTTAAACCTAGTCGTTCTTAATTTTGTTTTGTTTTTGTGTCTTATTTCTTTATGAGTTTCTAAACTTCATTTTCTAGTTGAAGGTTTTATTGAAGTTTGATTTAATAAATTCGTGAGCCTTAATTTGCACTTCAATTCTTTTTTGTTATTTGGTATTCATGCATATTCTGTTTTAATTACAACTACTCAGGTTTATTGAATGTCCAGACGATATTTGATAGCCTAGAATGGTTGTCTTGTCAATTAGAATAGTTAAATCCGTAATTGTTTAATTCATTCTAATACCAATGACAAATTGTGTAACACCCCTTACTCGGTCGGGTCATTTGAGCCGAGTTATGAGATGCTGCAATAAAACAAAGGCATTCACATGCACAATAATCAAGAAAACTATTATTAATTTTTTTAAATCACACACATACAGTAGGGGTGATATCATTTATGAGATCAATCTAGTTCACTAACAACTTCAATAAATTCAAGCATGCTTAAAAATACAACGGAAATTATTATTTTATTTTATTTTTTATACGCCAATGTTATCCATTAGAAAAAGTCTGCTAAATACGTTACCACTAAGTAACTGCTTCGCGAAATGGCTATCCGCCAAATCAACATAGAAGATGGTTAGCCATATCTCTGAACTTATTTTGTACACCATGACCACCCGTTTAAACATGTTCCTCACATTGGCCCGCCATTAGAAAATATGCCAACTATTGAATTTACTTAGTCTGCATATTATTTCCCCCTAAACTATTTGTCTAACATTGTATTTGTAAGGTCCGCCATTTAACCTAAATAACTTAACACATTCGATACATGGATATATTTCCATTCCAAGCGTACTAATAGTCTACAGCAAACACTCAAACAAGCATCATGAATGAATATACATATATATGCATATCTTTAAATATCATCATCATTCATATTGCATTCATTGACACAAAATAGACCTTTATGCCACTTAAACCTTATATACATGCCACTTGACCTAGTGTAGAGTTTTAAAATAAATCTACTGAAACAAGAGCTGGATAACGCAAGCTGTGAATTGATTTGTTTGTCGAGTTCTGCCAAAATGCAACAACAAATAACAAGGAAAGAATAAACGGAGTATGCATTAAAATGCTTAGTAAGTTCATAGGTTTTTAAAATATTAAACTCATCTTTCAGAACATTCATAAACATAAATATAACTTAACTAAAATTTATTATCTTGTCAACATATTCCACATGTGCAAGGTGAGAATATTATTTGAGATATAAAACATTTTTCCATTCGTACAACCATTACCACCAACCTTTCCATTCGAATTATTTCGATGAACCCACAAGAATAGAAGAGGCAGCGTAACCATCTAATAACACGCCGTTTGCTCAAAAGAGCTTAAATTTGAAATCCACAACAAATACAATATTCCGAAAACTTCAATAAGCTCCCTTCATCTTCTACACATCTCTCTTCTATCCCATATAGCGAGTTCAAAGGTAATCGCCCTAAATTCGAAAAAAAAAAGGAAAGAAAATAGAGCTTAATGGTTATATTAATCGAATTGTGTTTTAATCTCATGCTAATTGATAAAATTATTGTGGTGAAATTGAAGTTCAATACTTTATACTTTGATTGAAATTGTGGATTTTGGAAACCTAGTGGCCTTTGGAAGCATGATGGAATTTGAAAATATTCTTCTTAACTTTTCTAATATCTTTAACAAACACACACAAGCACAAATATTTTTTATTTCTAGTTCTTTCTAATTGTATAAATTATTGTCACTCATGTATTTTGTTGAGCATATATAATTTTGATTGTATCCATGAAAACATGTTTGCTTGTTTCATGGGTATATAACAATATTTTCAATTTCGGTTTGAGTTAAATATTTCTTTTTAGGTCCCATGTGCATTTGCATTAGTCTCATGTTTGAGGACAAGCATGGTTCAAGTGTGGGAGAATTTGATAAGTGCATAATTTCTCTATTTATTTGTGATATTTCTCGCATTGAATTATGCTATTTATGTTCTTAAATATATCATTTATACTTATATTTTATTAATAATTAATTTAGGAAATAATTAGAGAAAATGAGCTTAATGTTTATTTTGACAAATTTTTACGATTTGAACTTTCAACACGTGAAATTTCAATATTTTGACCGTAACTTGAGCCACAGATGTCCGTTGGGCGATAATATACCAAGTCAAAGGATTGAAAGTTCTAGCTAAAGTTATTTCATGGTTGAAGCCTAAAAGCGCCAAGAAGACCTCCAAAATGTCCTAGAAGTTTGACACAAAATTGCCAAAATATCTTGAAAAGTTCAGCTTTTTTAATGGCTTAATGATAAATTTGGCTATTAACATTTACATGTTTTGTCAAAATGACCCTACTTGCATTTTTAGCCTTTTGGCCATCAACCTTTATTCTTTTTTTTATTCAAATTGCTTTTTATGACAGATTGATGAAATTACATTAAAAAAGTTAACGAGTTGATGTGAAATATTTTTAATTTCATCTATGATTTATTTATTTTATTATTTTTCACATGTAATTATCTTATTGGATTATCTAAGTAATAAATTACATCTCATTAAAAATATTTTACATCATCCTGTTAAATTTTTTAATGGTATTTTCATCAAATCTGTTAGAAAAAGCAGTTTGAAAAAAAAAAAACAAAGGTTGATGGCCAAAAAAGGCTCAAAAATACAATTAATGTCATTTTGACAAAACATGTAAACGCTAATGCCCAAATTTGTCATTAAACCTTATTTAATTAATGGCACTTTTGTATTTTCTCCATTATATTAATTTTCCCTATAAATAGACATTATTTGGTTAAAATTAGGGGAGACTTAAACCTAGTCGTTCTTAATTTTGTTTTGTTTTTGTGTCTTATTTCTTTATGAGTTTCTAAACTTCATTTTCTAGTTGAAGGTTTTATTGAAGTTTGATTTAATAAATTCGTGAGCCTTAATTTGCACTTCAATTCTTTTTTGTTATTTGGTATTCATGCATATTACTGTTTTAATTACAACTACTCGTGTTTATTGAATGTCCGCATTTATATTTGATAGCCTAGAATGGTTGTCTTGTCAATTAGAATAGTTAAATCTGTAATTGTTTAATTCATTCTAATACCAATGACAAATTGTGTAACACCCCTTACTCTTACCGGTCATTTGAGCCGAGCAGAGAGATGTCATGCAATAAAACAAAGGCATTCACATGCACAATAATCAAGAAAACTATTATTAATTTTTTAAATCACACATACAATGAGGGGTGATATCATTTATGAGATCAATCTAGTTCACTAACAACTTCAATAAATTCAAGCATGCTTAAAAATACAACGGAAATTATTATTTTATTTTATTTTTATACGCCAATGTTATCCATTAGAAAAAGTTCTGCTAAATACGCTACTACTAAGTAATCGCTTGCTGTAAATGGCTATCCGCCAAATCAATATAGAAGATGGTTAGCCATATCTACGAACTTATTTTGTACACCATGACCAATTCGTTTAAACATGTTCCTCACATTGGCCCGCCATTAGAAAATATGCCAACTATTGAATTTACTTATTGCAGATATTATTTCCCCTAAACTATTTGTCTAACATTGTATTTGTAAGGTCCGCCATTTAACCTAAATAACTTAACATACGATACATGGATATATTTCCATTCCAAAGCACTAGTCTCTGACAAACACTCAAACAAGCATCATGAATGAATATACATATATATATCTTTAAATATCATCATCATTCATATTGCATTCATTGACACAAAATAGACCTTTATGCCACTTAAACCTTATATACATGCCACTTGACCTAGTGTAGAGTTTTAAAATAAATCTCTTGAAACAAAATTTGGATAGCATAAGTCGTGAATTGATTTGTTTGTCGAGTTCTGCCAAAATGCAACAACAAATAACAAGGAAAGAATAAACGGAGTATGCATTAAAATGCTTAGTAAGTTCATAGGTTTTTAAAATATTAAACTCATCTTTCAGAACATTCATAAACATAAATATAACTTAACTAAAATTTATTATCTTGTCAACATATTCCACATGTGCAAGGTGAGAATATTATTTGAGATATAAAACATTTTTCCATTCGTACAACCATTACCACCAACCTTTCCATTCAGAAACATTCAGCTCGATGAACCCACAAGAATAGAAGAGGTACGCGGGTAACCATCTAATAACACGCCAGTTTGCTCAAAAGAGCTTAAATTTGGAAATCCACAACAAATACAATATTCCAGAAAACTTCAATAAGCTCCCTTCATCTTCTACACATCTCTCTTCTATCCCATATAGCGTATAAATACCTCTATTGGCATGCCAATTGTATCCTTAGTTCATTCGGGTTCCATAAACATAACAAAACTTTTTTTTTTTTCTGATCAACACCTTATCAATACAATTTTACTAACATTTTCCATTTACATTCACATTCAAACATATCATAAATGAACATAACAACACCATATGAATTTACCTGATACAACAACAAAATAAAATATCAGAGACTATAGTTTTCCTTTTCCTCTGTTATCAACGGGTTGATTGGTTCTTGATCTAAACGTTAACACATTCATTTAATCAGTTACAACTTTTCAACTTTAACAATTTTTGGAATTAGACATGCAAGTTAACTAAATCGAGTTACAAGGATCATAAAAATATAATATTCTTACAAAATAGACTTCAAATTCACTTACATGCAAGGTCAATTACTTAAGAATGCTTAAAGCTTTTTTCTTCAGAGAACAATGCTTTCGGTGGAGGAAGATGAAAGTGAGATTCTCTTTCCATCCACTACCATCTATATCACCAAACATTATAATTTTCATCATTCAATGAAAATTAACAAGTGTCTATACCATACATTGACACAACCGGCAAAAACATACAAGAGTGGTTATTTGTCACCTCAAACCTTAATCAATTACTATAAAATTAATTAACTAATTCTTATGATTTAGTCCATACACATCATTTCTAACCTGCTAACAGAATTTATCAATTAACAATCAATAAAACACTATAACAGGATTGTAAATATTAATAAATAATATTTACTGAGTCCATCATCGGATTCATGGTCCCAGAGCTACTATTTCTGACACTGTTGTAAATCGGGCCGTTACAAACTACATAATTCATTTATGTCGTAGTTTACATTTATGTGGTGTGGATGTGCGATTTAGCTTAGATGAACCTTGTTGAGGTGAGTTTGTTGGTTAGAATTAAGTCGCTCTCATTGTTAATGCTGCTAATAAGTTAAATCTTGGACGCTAAGTTACAGAGTTATTTATCGGTTCGGGAAATAATTTCAAACGAGCTACCTCTTAGTTACCGAACAAGTAATGAGAGATTGGTTGTCCGGTGCTGAGTCGGCAACTAGAGTTAATTTATTAAAGGCATTAAAGTTATCTTTGCGTCGATGATTGAATTTATGAATCAAATAAAGATTTTACATTTGGCTAGAATTTCTTCTCGTCGATTTTATTTTCTTTTATTTTATGATCTCCTTTTACTTTATTTTAATTTTAAAACCCCCTTTTATATATATAAAATTATCATCGATTCCTATAAATGTGATCTTACTTGCAACTATCTACTTGTTTATATTTTCAAGTAGTTTTTTTATTTTTGTATATCTCAATAGCCTAACATTGAATTTTCTTTATATTTTATTTCCTTTTTAGTCCCCAAAAGTATTTTAGTTTTTCGAATACCAAAAAAGAGAGGGAAGAAAATAAAGGAAAAGAAAAAGCTAAAAATAAAAAAAAGTGGAATTTGTGGGCTAACCCATGAAGAAAGATTTCAAAAGATTTGATCATCTAGAAATATTTTAGTTTTTTGAACATTGAAGAACAATACTCTCATCACTAAGTTCACCCCTATGAACTCAACAAGTAAAACAACAACACAATAGATTTTACTAATAACTTGCACTCTAAGAAAAGTTCTCTAATTTGAACAAGATAAGTGTTAAAAACTCTCCGTATTCAAACCTATACAAGTCTCTTCCTTAAATAGATTTTTATTTGAGGCTTGCTAACATAGAAGATCTATAACAATTCCATTAAAATAGCAACATAATAAATTGTTTACAATATAATAATAGAGAATAAACCAATCATGGACTCTTGGCAGCTAATCACGTATAGTTCCAATCCAATCCAAATCTCCATTTTATAAGAGATTGACTTGGGTGACAATTCGATCCAATTTTTAATATGAGATTCCCAAATAATATGACTTTCATTGTTGGACTAAATATCCTTTATATTATCAACACAATTCGTTCAAACTATTCAATAAATTGTCAATACTCAAATATGTAAACTGTCACTTAACAATTCCAGTGCTAGAGAAGTGGATACTTCCCTAACAACCATACCTACTATTAATGACATTTTCATGTTGTTCCCGCACATAGAAGATCTTTTTCGGAATTGCTGTTGTCAATACAAAATCTGCTGGTTGATGGTCTGCATGCTTCTATATTTTAACCATGATTCTATATGAATGATAAAATAAAAAGGAAAACCTAGCTTGTTGTTCTAATTTTGAACATTTATGAATCATAATCAGGAAGAAGGCAACTTCAAGAGTTTGGGACTTTTTAGAGTAAAATATTGTAGGAATCTCAAGTACTAGATTTTAAATACTTATGGCCATGTCCAAAAAATAGTTATCCCCTGTTAGGATTTTATCCATGATGATATTTCTTTCAAATGAACTAATTAACTGGTGGGAATATTATATTGGGTCATATAGTAAAGTCAACTTGCTTCGGTCAATTGCTCCTAAAGAATTGGTTTCTCCCTGTTGTTTGTGTCCATTTTTGAAGGTGTTGTCATACATTTCACCCAATCTTTGTTTTTCTCAGGCTCCATTGTGTCTTAAGCAGGATACAAACATTTATTGCCTTCATCTAATACTACATGGAAACATCAGTTTCCCATCATTATACGAAGATGTTGGGTGCCACTGATATGAAATCTTCTCTGTTGCTTCACTAGAATATTTGAAATTTAAAATTAAAAAAAATTCAACTCTTCCTCCAAATATTTTGGAGTGAGTAGAAATAGTGTTAAGTTACTATTTTATGCTTATAAGGTTCCATTAAGAAAATTATGTATTAAGGAAAAATTGCAGATCATTATTACTGTCCATTCCATTATTCAAAGTTCTTTATGAAAGGCTTATATTGTATTAATTTGAAAATTCAAGGAGCAGATTCTACAAATTAACAAATTTATGCTTCATGTAGAAATGTAGGGAATCTGGAAGGAGTGGAATGGATTTTCCTTCATATTCTTATATCTCTATAATTTCCTCTATTATGTAGTCTCCAACTTTTTGTTTTACTGGTTAACCTTTCTGTTCTGCATTAGCATAGAGTATTTGTATTTTATTTGCTAAAATGGGCACAAAAGGTTACTTGTAATAGGAGTTAATGACCTTTTCAATTTGTTGTTGCCTCTATTGTTATTGAAATTGCAAGTTAGATTCATTTGATACTGAAAGCTCATTGAATTACTACCACAGAGATGACCTCAACTTTGTACCCGATGTGCTAAAATCATCATGCCACTATATTGACATGGTAAAAGCTATTAGTAAACAGATGAGATTAGGCCGTTGACTCCATTGGTGTTCACTAAATGTAACTCGACTCTTGGAATTCCAGCCTGTTCAGAGAGACATAGAAAGGGCACAAATTCCTGCAATTAGTTCATCATTGCTACCTGTGGCTTCTGCAGAAATATGTTGAGATAAAGAATGAGACTGCTGATGGTGGAAAGCCGGAAGAGAAGGAAGTTGCTGAAAATTCAGGTCATCATGATATTGAGATTACAGAGTCTGCTAACATGTTGGATTTGGTGGCTGGAACAGAAATCCCATATCTGAGTTCTGAAGGGTCAGCTGAAACAATGCAAATGGGTTCAGACTTCAGTCTTTCATAACTTTTTAAACAGGGGTCTATTAAGTACTAAACCAATCTGAGATTCCAGGAAACGTGCAGCTCTAGAAGACAGTTCTTTACTATCTAACGATTTAGAAGCTAAGCAAGCTAGCATGACAAGTTAGCATCTCAGAGAACTCCTTGTGTGATAAGTGCAAAAAGTGGTGATGCATCACAAATACAGCCTGGGATCAGCTACGTGACTTATTATAGTTTGCCTAAACTGCCTCATTAGTTGTAGAATGTTAATGCGTAAACCATCAGAAAAGACAAATAAAGACTCCTAGAATCTGTGCAGATGATAATTGCAAAGCAGATGAAAGTTATTATGGAGAAACCCAACAGATTTCATTGGCCGGATATTCATAATCTATACATAGATGCTCGCAAAGAAAATTGTGGGTGGTGCTTCTCCTGTTGATATCCAATGGATAATATAGATTAGCTCCATTGTGTCTTAAGCAGGATACAAACATTTATTGCCTTCATCTAATACTACATGGAAACATCAGTTTCCCATCATTATACTGAAGATGTTGGGTGCCACTGATATGAAATCTTCTCTGTTGCTTCACTAGAATATTTGAAATTTAAAATTAAAAAATTCAACTCTTCCTCCAAATATTTTGGAGTGAGTAGGAAATAGTGTTAAGTTACTATTTTATGCTTATAAGGTTCCATTAAGAAAATTATGGTTAAGGAAAAATTGCAGATCATTATTACTGTCCATTCCATTATTCAAAGTTCTTTATGAAAGGCTTATATTGTATTAATTTGAAAATTCAAGGGAGCAGATTCTACAAATTAACAAATTTATGCTTCATGTAGAAATGTAGGGAATCTGGAAGGAGTGGAATGGATTTTCCTTCATATTCCTTATCTTCTATAATTTCCTCTATTATGTAGTCTCCAACTTTTTGTTTTACTGGTTAACCTTTCTGTTCTGCATTAGCATAGAGTATTTGTATTTTATTTGCTAAAATGGGCACAAAAGGTTACTTGTGTACAGGTTAATGACCTTTTCAATTTGTTGTTGCCTCTATTGTTATTGAAATTGCAAGTTAGATTCATTTGATACTGAAAGCTCATTGAATTACTACCACAGAGATGACCTCAACTTTGTACCCGATGTGCTAAAATCATCATGCCACTATAATGACATGGTAAAAGCTATTAGCAAGCAGTGGGATGAAGCCGTTGGCTCCATTGGTGTGCTAGTATTAACTTCGACTCTTGGAATTCAGCCTGTTCAGAGACACTTAGAAAGGGCCAAATTCCTACTGTTAGTTCATCCTTGCCACCTGTGGCTTCTGCAGAAATATGTGAGATAAAGAATGAGACTGCTGATGGTGGAAAGCCGGAAGAGAAGGAAGTTGCTGAAAATTCCGGTCATCTTGATATTGAGATTACAGAGTCTGCTAACATGTTGGATTTGGTGGCTGGAACAGAAATCCCATATCTGAGTTCTGAAGGGTCAGCTGAAACAATGCAAATGGGTTCAGACTTCAGTCTTTCATAACTTTCAGAAACAGGGGTCTATTAAGTACTCAAACCAATCTGAGATTCCAGGGAAACGTGCAGCTCTAGAAGACAGTTCTTTACTATCTAACGATTTAGAAGCTAAGCAAGCTAGCATGACAAAGTTAGCATCTCAGAGAACTCCTTGTGTGATAAGTGCAAAAAGTGGTGATGCATCACAAATACAGCCTGGGATCAGCTACGTGACTTATTATAGTTTTGCCTAAACTGCCTCATTAGTTGTAGAATGTTAATGCGTAAACCATCAGAAAAGACAAATAAAGACTCCCTAGAATCTGTGCAGATGATAATTGCAAAGCAGATGAAAGTTATTATGGAGAAACCCAACAGATTTCATTGGCCGGATATTCATAATCTATACATAGATGCTCGCAAAGAAAATTGTGGGTGGTGCTTCTCCTGTTGATATCCAATGGATAATATAGATTACTTGTTTAAAATTACTTCAGGTTCTATTCAGGAAGTTTCAAAAAGTGAGATGGTTGACCTTCAGTCCAAGTGGAATAAGAAGGGCCATCTTATAGATGTGATATGTCATATATTTGCCATTGAAAATCGTTTGCATGGGCTTCTGTCAGGTCCATGGCTGAATCCACAATACATGAAGATCTGGCATAAAAGCATTGTCAAGGAATTTGCTATTGCATCTGTTAAACAATTATTGCTAACGGTAATTACTTTCTATTTATTTCAGGCAAATTTATAAAGTTTTATGAATTTGGTTTTTAGGGCTTTAACGTAGCAGTTTATATGGCATCACTCTAATATCTAACTGATCGAACCTACAACCAGTCTGTTTTAGATGTTGCTGCTGAGTGTAACTCAGCCTCTTTAAGATCTTCACTCGCTCTCTCTCACACACACACACACACACGCAAAATGCTGATTGCTGTGAAATGAAATTTGTTAAAGTCGGTTTGTGTTGGGTTTGTTTTTGACTTTTTGGACGGTTTTCCACTTAGATCAGTGATATTTTGAAGTTAAATTAGGTGGGGTTAGGTTGATCAGGTATTTTTGTTTCTATTCTTTTCCTCATTATTATGTGAAAGGAAATACTAATCAGGTTCTAATAGTTTGGGTTTTGGGCTAGGATCAAGTTTGAACCTTTTAAGTTTTTTAGTGAATTCTGATCGGGTTCAGTCTAGATTCTTAGAAGGTTAGATGGGCTATTTTTGGTTGTTAGGTTTTGCCACTCAGCTTCTCACCTCAGCTCTTTGAATGGGTTAGTTGATCTAGTTACTAGTCACTTATCAACAATAACCACTTCCAAGAATATAACTTTGGCCAGTGATCTAGATTATACTACTTAGAGCTTACTCTCTATCTTTTCTGATATTCTTAATCCCACAATGGGCATACAGTTAGAGGCAAATCTGCATCATCTTGCTCTTTCAACAGACTGGACAAAACATGTGGATTCTGCTGGCACTATGGGTTCAGCTTCTCATATTGTGATTGCTTCAAGTCGTGGATCTGCCAAGCATGCGATTGCAAGAAAAGGGGCAGCTTCAATGATGGTGAAAGTAACCCTACTTCTAATCCTGTTGTAAGACCATGTATTTGTTGGTGGAAGGGTGGCATGGTTTCTCGTTAGTTGTTCAACTGAAAGGTTTTGCCGCGCTCATTGGTTTCCAAGGCTGCTTGGCAAGGTCTGCATTTTCCCTCTTGTCCTTCTAAGCTTTCTTGTTGGATATATATATATATATATATATATATATATATATATATATATATATAAAACAATGATTCTGGATTTCTTTGAAGATTAAATTCTGCAGCTGGAGGCAAAAAGATACCCGGCATACTGTATCCTGAGAGTTCAGACTTGGCAAAGAGAAGCAAATCTGTTGCATGGCGAGCTGTTGTTGAGTCATCAACTAGTGGAAAAAAAGAATAAAAATCAGGCTTACTGGTTGTGTTTCCTGGGAAAGATGACAGAATTAAAAGATGGAACGATTGGGAGTTGAGGCTGTTAAGAGATAAAGATATGGAGAAGGTGGCCGGGTTGAAGAGAGAGACAGCGTGGTGTTTCTAATCGTTTCTAGTTTCATGGTATTGGAGGAAAGTTATAACGGAACTGAACTGTTGTTTCTAAGATTCCGTCTCAAATATGATGTCAATCTTATCCTTATTTTCACAAAACTAATAACCAGGAAGACTGAGAAGGAAGGTGCTTAAAAGATATGTTGTGTTAGTTATTAGAGCATAATAGTGCTTTGCTGGTGTTATTTTTTGGTCAGATTCGCTGGTGTTGATAAATCAGTACCCTTTCACAAGATAATGGCATTGACTGAATTCGGGATGGATCGTTTCTTCGGGAGTAGAACTTTTTAGTTTACCCAATCTTGTTTCAGCACTAGTAAGAGAAATGGTAGAGAACTTCTAAAGTTCTTTTTTTATCTGAACTAGAGATAGTTTTTTGGTTTGAATAGATGTTCAGCATACTTATTTTCATACTTAATAGTTCTTTACTGTTTTCTTTGAATTAACTATGTTTTTGACTTTGTTTCTTTTATCAAATTGGCAGGGAAGCTGTTTGCTGTCAGTATTGTAAGGGTAAGTGGTGCTCTTCTGTACCAAAGTGCCTTTGTCTTGTGCTTAAAGTCTTGATTTGTTGTTACTAAGTTATGCTCTGTGTGCTTGATGGTATTTACTTTCATGAGTCTATCTTCACATGTGGTTTCCTTCACATAATATTTCACATTTCTGATTAGTTTGTTATAATTCCAGGATTTTTTTCGTAAGAGGCATGTTAGAAAATCTGCTGTAGCAATCATTGCTGAGTACACATATACATGGCATCGATGCCAGGGTGGCAAGTTGAATGTCAATGCAAAAAGAGGGGGAAATGTCACCAAAAGAGGAAAGGGTGATTCAAAGGGGCAAAAGACCAGCACAAAAAGTACAAAAAATAAAAACTGCAACAGAAGTGTAAAAGAGCCAATGAAAAATCACTGGCAGTACGAATGTCACTGCGGGTACGGAAGGATAAAAAGGTTGCTGCTGCTGTGCCACTGCGCCGTTCACCTGGGAAAGTAAAATACATTTTTTTGCAAAAGAAAAAGCATGGTAGGTGCAAGAAAGGCAAAAAGAAACCAAAGAAGAAAGCACCTTAGAAGATAAAGAAAAGTATTTGGAAGAAGAAGAGAACAAGGGCTTACCATAGTTACTGGCTTGATGGTCTTGGGTTGTCGTCTAGTAAGCCAGATGATGAACGGGTGATGCAATTTCAAAGAAAAATGCTTTTTGCTCTATCTGAAAATATGTCTGTCTCCCCTTATCAACCCAGATGTCTTCTTTCTTGTGAATCAGGATATGCATCTAATTCAAACTCTGTTGCATGTGAAATTTGAGAAGGTAATAAACTTTTAGCATTTTTATCAGTTCTCATTGTAGGCTACTGCCTATCATAAACAACGACGGTCGATGATTGAAAATTTCCTTCTTTATAATTAACTGTTTCCTAATATTCATTTAAATTAATTTATGCAGAATGGTTTCATGGGGATGCTTATGGACTTAATTCATAGAACAAAATCAATATTATTGGATTTAGGTGTCATGTCTGCCGTAAGACAACCCCTCCTGTCTGTCCCAATATGGTGGCAACAAGAGTTGATGAATCTCAAATGGCTGAGATGCAAAATGGAGTTAGGACTTAGGACCGAATTCTCTGAGGAAGTACATGGGGCCCTCTCTCCATGTCATGTTAATTAAAAAGGTCTCCCAAGTAAAACTGTCTAGGTTCATGGGCAGACTGGTGCTTGCATAAGGAGCAATTTAGTTACCAGTTTGGATAAATGTCAGTCCCATCTAGGAATATAAAGTGGAATCGAATGGGATGACTTTACTTAATGAGAAGCGTAGTATAGATGTATGAAAAACTTTTGACTTTGAATTGAAACCATATTCACTAACATTAACTTCTGATAAGAAAGTTATGTTGCAAGATAATAGAATCAATACAGGACATGCTGCTCCTGCAACTATGGCTGATGAGGCAGAGCGGCATTCAGATGATGTTCTGCAGTTTTTTTTTTGTTGTTGTTGAAACTTAAATTGGAATCCTTGAATCATGTCAGGTACCTGGATGATTGGTGATCACAACAACCATTCCAAGGTCAGTAGCAGATGGGAGCCTCTGCCGAGTTGCATCCAGATAAGTTAGCATATCTGTTGAATTGGTAGATGAAGAAAAAACAAATTAGGGTAGATTTACAGTCTAACATTTAATTGGTGTGACAAGACTGGGATTAAGCGGTAGGGATTGGACTTGTTTGTAGGACTAGAGTTGCATGTAAATTTTCTAATGTTGAAGTCATGGAAGATTTTTAAAGGGTACATTGGAATGATTCATTTCCAATAGGAAAAAAAAGGAGTTCATCTGATCCAATGAGTCAAACGATGCAGTGAGTGATCCATATAAAGATTGCTTTGCTTAATTTATTGGTTTTTGAAGGTTGAAAAGAGAGACCGGCATGAAACCAGTATTGATGACATTATTTGTTCCTCAACTGATTGGTTGGCCTGCCCTTAGAATGCAGATGGTTGTAACTACCTTCTCTTTTTTACTAAACCATTAGTCACTTTTAATTTACGTTTTAAAATTATAACATGGTGACAATGGTTTTTTCTTTTGTTAATATATGGTCATAGTCACTGATATTAACAATTTGTTATGTTTTTAATTTGATTTACTCTTAATAATATTTTTTGGATAAGTATTTGATACATTAATGATCTATTATATTATTTTAAGAAGAAATGTAAATTTATTGTGTCTTAACCAACATAGTAAACCAAAGTTAACCCAATATAATTAGCATTTCTAAGCGAAGGGAGAAGAAGGTAGCGATGTGGCGTAAAACTTGTGGTTCCCATGATTAGCCTTAATAGCTTTAAACAAAATGTTGCATTGACCTACCCCAAAATCCCATGGATTTGTTTAAAAAAATGCTTTTTTATCTAATATATATACTAAATAATATAGAGACATAAAATTGAAAGTAGTCTTTGTTGTCATAGTTAAATGGTTAACACTTTTTCACTATAATACTAGGACACGTGGAGAACAAATCAATATATAAATTTTATGTTTGTTTTACAGTTCATGTTCAAGGTTCGTGACTGTCTCTCCTAACAATATCGTCTCCAAGATTTGAACTTGAATCCCACCCTTAAGAGTGTAGTATGCTATACGTTAAAAATTGAAAAGGGAGGAGGTTTGAAGGGTTTTGGGGGTTAATAGGAATCTAAACCTGGAAAATTACCTTGGTCTCCCCTCAATGGTGGGGTGTAACAAACAGAGGGCTTTTAAGGAACTTAAAGAAAAGATAATTAAAAGAGTCTCAAGTTTGAGCTCAAGATTACTTTCCATAGGGGGGAGGGAGGTCCTTATCAGAGCTGTATTCCAGGCTATTCCACTGTATGCTATGAATTGTTTTCTGTTACCGTCAGCAGTTTGTAGGGATTTAGAAGCGGTCATGGCTCGATTCTAGTGGCAAAAGAAAGTAGGGAAAAAAGGGCTTTATTGGTGTTTGTGGAAGAAGCTGTCAGTACCAAAAGAGGAGGGCGGGATGGGGTTCCGAGACTTGGCCAAATTCAATATCGCACTTCTTGTTAAGTAGGATTGGCGGCTTATGGAAAACCCGAGTTCTTTACTTGCGTGTTTGCTCAAAGTAAAGTACTATAGGGGATCAAATTTTATGGAAGCCTCTTTAGGAGCGAATCCATCATTTGTTTGGAAAAGTATCTGGTTTGCTAAAGGCCTGTTAGGGTCTGGTTTGAAGTGGAGAATTGGGTCTGGAACATCGGTGTCAATATGGAAAGATTATTGGTTGCCGGGAAAAGCTCAACGTTCTATTTCTACTGATAGGGTGGCTGGTTTGGATTTGGTGGCTGAGTTAATTCTAAATGAACCTAATCATTGGAACAGAGATCTTATTTACCCAACTTTTTCGGTGGAAGAAGCTGACCAGATTATGAGTCTACCTATTCCCACTACTAATCAATCTGATAAAGTAGTTTGGTTTAGCGATAATTCTGGTATCTATTCTGTAAAGAGTGGCTATAAAATGTTACTGGATAACTCTAATGTGAGCATCAATGAGCAAAAAATGTTCAAGCAGATATGGAGTTTAGAGTGTCCTTCAAAAATTTGCATCTTAATCTAGAAATTGTCCAAAACTATGTGCCTACTTTTCAAAACTTACATTTTAGGAGATTGACTTCTAATGACAGTTGTCCGCGTTGTAGCCAGGGGTGTGAATCTTCTACTCATGCTGTTCGGGATTGCTTGTTTGCTGCATAAGTTTGGTCCAAGTTAGACGTCCAGTGGCCGAGTTTAATGGCAAATTTAAATTTTAATGAGTGGTTGAGTTGGCTGTTGGAGAATTCTGATAAGAACAGAAAAGGGGTAATTGCTGTAACTATTTGGGCGATCTGGTTTTCTCGAAATAAATTTGTACATGAAAGAAGGGTGCAAAGTTTGGAGGAAATTGTTACCTTCATTAGGAGTTTTGGGTTGGAATATCGTAGTAGTGCTGAGAATTTGAAGCATCCCTAGCTGAGATCCATGGTAAAATGGTTGCCCCCTCCACAAGGGTGGGTAAAAATTAACGTTGATGCGAGATTGTCGGTTGTCAAAAAATGAGCAGTGTTAGGTTTTATTATTAGAAATAATGAGGGATTTATAATGGGGTCAGAATTTCAAGGACATAACCTGGTTTATTCGGTGGTGATTGCTGAAGCGCTTGTTGTCCTTCATGGGCTCCAATTTGCCCTGGACTTGAGTTTTTCAAATGTTATTCTTGAAAGTGATTCGAGACTGGTGGTTAATAATATTCAAAAATCAAGTGAGGATTACTCAGAGTCTAGACCATTTATCTGGGACGTGAAGAACCTAGCAAGGAAGTTCCAACGTTGTCGATTCCAGTTCATTGCGAGAGAAGGGAACGGAGCAGCGCATGTAATGGCTATTGAGGGTATGCGAACTGAAGGAGATTCGTTCTGGGTGGAAGATGCGCCTTTAAAAGCTTTGGAAGTGGCCGATTCTGATCGTCGGAGTGGTCGACCTCCATAACCCATTTTCTATTTCATTGATGGAGTTGAGAAATACTGATATAGGATGGCCATTTTCAACTGCTTTCTTTTTCAGATGTTTCATTGTCAGATTTGGAAGATTTTGTACCGTTTATTTTTTGGGGTTTGTTGACACACATAGCGCCTGAAGATTAGTTGGATGGAGAAGATGGTGTTTTGTTGGTCTTCTTTTTTTAATTATTTTCTTTTATTTGTTGTTTCTTTCCTTGGTTTGTTTTTTTGTTTTGTTTTACTTTGGTTTGTAAATTGCTGGTGAACTTCTCCTGTTAGTTGTTCAGGCCCAATGCTATAAACGGATTTCTTTTCAAAAAAAAATGGTCATTATTACTCTGAATTAGGAAAGAAACTAATATCGTAAAGAGTATCAAATTTATGGTATTAGTTAAAGATAAAAAATAATAAAAATTGAAATCAAGTTGGGTAATTTTCTCCCATGCACTATTTGTGTCAATGGATTTGTTTGATCCAAAACTTGAGACAATGGGTGTAATCCGAAAAAGGATTCATAAATGGTTGTTAATGAAGTCGAAGTTACCAAATTCTGAGGAGTCAGTATCAATTTATGCCTAATTGCTCCGCATATAGTTCCTCTAACTACATTTTCTAAACGAACCAGAGCCAATCCGAATTGATCTTGTAAGAGATCCGCTACAGAAAGAATACGCTTATTTTTCAAATGATTCATATCGTCAAGTGTACCCATTCCAAATTTCATTCCAATCAAACGATCTGCAGCTGCCAATATATCTCGTGATAACAAAAATGTATTGTTCTGAGGTATATTAAGATTCAATCTCTGGTTCATATTTCGTCGACCAATCCTTCCTAATTCACATCATGCGAAATGTAATTATTAGCTCAAAATTTTTTCTTTAATTTGGAAGATCTAATTTTCATAAATAATTTGGAACGTCTTACGAATAGTATAAAAATTTGGTTTAATTAAAACATCTTAATTTTATTATTCCCATATGTCTCACGTGATATTGTCATATTATAAAATTGATTTATATACTTTATCTGGAAAACTACATAATAAAATATTTTTCATGTTCATTTTATAATTTATATCCAAGTTTTGTGGTTGTTCTTTCTAATGGTGCTTTCAATTCTAAATACAAAGTAAATACATATAATTAATTGAAAAAAATATATACCATCTTTGAGTTGTATAAATTATCCTTTTAGTCCTTTAAATGATCATTGCATCCGAATTCTCTACATTCATTGCTTCATATAGGGTTATTAGTTACAAATAAGATTCGAGATTGAACCACGAAATGTTGTTTGGTAGCTGAAAAAGATGAACAAAAAAGTATAAAACCAACAAAGTTTTGTATTGATGATTGAAAAGTTATCATTGACGAGTGTTGCTGCACAACTTATATACACCACTATAATAATTGTCAATAACCACTATGCAACTGCATGTACTGTAACATTCCTCACCCAACCCAATTGTTGAGTTTGAGCTGCAGGATGCTACATTCATTACCGGAGCAACCATAAATAATTTCGCAACATTCGTTCGTTCATACATGTAAATAGTATCATTCACATTCATAATATGTTATACAATCATTTCTAGGTCCCACACGAGCTTAGAAAGCTCTTTTACTAACCCGAGCATGAACCAAGACCAAATTATAAAGTTTTAAAAATTTCGGGCCGACATCTAAACTTCATAATTTCCTCATCATGACATTGTGAACTCATTGAGTTACGTTGCGATGACATGAATATCTATGTTGTGACGCCACTCACTATCGGATGATGTTGCGACATCGGGGACTCATGATCCCAGCTTTGTCCCTATTTTTTTGCAAAATGCACATTTGGTACCTAATTCAAGTGTTTCCCATCACGATATATCATCATATCCGTTCATATACCAATTCCTCCTATGCCAAAACAATACAATTTAAGCTAAAACAAGTCTATATCTCCTAGAACCAACCTTTAAACATAACACACTAAACATATTCTTCATGTAAGCATATTCAATTTCCAATTCAACCATTCATATCTAAATAGTTCATTTACTAATTCAAATAGGTTTCATTATGCAAACTAAGAACTAAGCAATTTAAGGAACCACCTAAAGATGAACTAACCAAAGCATTCACTAAGCTATGTATCATGCTTAACATTCAAACTTACCATTTCTAAGCATTCATCAACCTAGCTATTTCAACTAGTTCACTTGCTACCTTTAACATATTAAACTATACAAGACTTATGATCTTCATTCACACAGGCATCAACCTTGACCAAATCATGCAACTATAAGTTAAATACCATGTTAAGCATTCAAATTTAACCATTATCACAGTTACCATACAACAACTAACTCAAAAAGGCCATTTACTCAACAAGGTACCCTTATATACATACCACAATGTCTAAACTCAAAATAGGCACAATTCTACCATCCGATAATAGTGTGAACTCCATGTTGATCCAACTTGGTAAGTTCTGCATGGTAACGATCTACAAGGGAAAAAACTAGAGTAAGCATACAAATGCTTAGTAAGTTCAAATGGAATTATTAGGCTTACATTGAATTACTTATAAATGTAACGATTACCAATCATTTTGGCACACAATTTAGTTATGTTACGACCCGATAATCAGGGGTGTCGAAAAGTAAAGCTCGAGACTCCGTTTCTGTAAATTAAACCCGTAAATATTTTTATTAAATATTTACGAAGTTATTTTAGTAGTGAATTAAATTTTGGATAGGTAAATTGCATGAATTAGGAACTATATTGGTATAAGGACTAAATCGAATAAGGGCTAAAAGTTGAATTATAGATTAAAATAAATTAAAGGGACTCAAGTAGCAGTTGTACCTTTGTTTCATTTAAAGTGGATGATCATGGGTTAAAATAATTAATGTTATGCTTATTATATGTATAGATATGTATATGTTATAATAATAAATAAAATGAATCTAATGTATATATTATAATATAATAATAATGAATGAAATTAAAACAAAATAAGTAATATAAGAAGAAAGTGGCATGAAAGAGAATGAACATACTCTTTTACATGCAATTTCGAAAACAAAAAGGGAGAAGAATAAGCTTGGATGACACATAAGGGTTTTAGGCCTTCAAACTTCAATTGGTTAGTGCAATTTAGTCATTTTATTATTATAATTTTTACGTTTTTGGAATCTCGGTACTTAGGGCTAGCCAACCCATGTTGCAATTTTTAGTATTGTTTAAGATTTTAGATGTTACTATTGTTAAATAGTTTAAGTATTAGGGGTTAAATAGATAGATTTTTAAGTTAAAAGTGGAAAATGACTAAATTGTGCAATTAATTGTTGATTCTAAATAATAGGGACTAAATTGAGAAGGTGGAATTAGAAAATAGGGAGCTAAATTTAGTTTAGAGTGAAATTAGTATAAAATTTGAAGTTACATATGGATATTAAAATTAGTCTCGGTTTAGGGACTAAATTGAGGATTAAGCAAAATATAGTAGAAAAATTAAAATTCTTGTGAATTGAGTGGTATGTTATTAATTTATTTTAATTATTTTATTCCATAGCAAATGTCATTCTGGAATCCTCGAGTAAGAAGGGAAAGACAAGGTCGACGTCGAATAGCTCAGAATATACGGTTTGTGTTTCTATAATCCAAATTAAATAGTAGATTGTTGCATATTTAATTGTTTGCATATGGTAAGCATTTGATGTTAGTACTTTGGTACTTTGGGATTGAATTGAATTCATAGTTGATTTGAAATGAATTGACTTTGTATATTATGAAATATGTTGATTATATGAATATTGAATTGACTATATGTTATAAGGTGTATATATGAAATTGAGACATTGGTTGTATTGAAAAGTGAAATGGAACCCTATTAACTATTTCGGGCTGAGTTGGATATAGATGGCATGCCATAGGATAAGAGAGTTCAGGGATTTCTTCAACCTCAAGTTGATGAGGCACTGGGTGCCAATTTGCTTCGGTTTAACCGATGAGACATTAGGTGTCAATTTATATAGCGCTGGACGTAGTTATTACTTTGGATTTATCTAATGAGGCACTTGGTGTCAAATTGGTGTGTTGGTTAGATTCGTTTGTCCGTCCGAGCCCGAGTCATGTTAATAGGGAAAATTAAATAATAAATTTATGTGTTTGATATTGAAATGACAAAGATGAAAAATGAATATGAGATGGGAAATGAAATATGAATTGATGAAATGAGATGTGAACATTGAAATGAATTCAAGTATGGATCAAAGAGATAAATCATGCCTTTGCATGAGTTGAAATATTCAAATGCCATTTTCATGTACTAAACATGTGGAATCTAGTAGATGTGAATAAGGAATGAGCAAAATTATATTATTGAATTGAAACACATTTACATATTATTACTTGTTGCATTCTTACATTTTAATTACTTATATCAAGTTTATATTGTTCGAATTATAGAAATACCATTGAGTTTTACTTAGCGTGCGGTTTTGGCTTTTGTGCGCAGGATAGGTACTTTTCAAATTATTACTGACTCAGCATCCAACCTTAATCCCGAGCTCAAGTGTGGTGATATTTCATTTTGTAATGGCATGTACCTAAGAAGTCATTGTTTGGTTTTCTAGTGAAATGATGATTATATGTAAATATGGTAGTGATTGAGACTATGTTGGTATAATAGCTTAGCTTAATATTATGGTATGTGTTAGTTCAAAGTTTAGTAGGTTAAGTAGCTAAGTGTTAGTCCAATTATGGTAAAATTTGGCATGAAGGAAAGCTTTGAATGGTTGATTGCTTTGATACTGTGTTTGATGATATAAAATGTGGTACCAATGAGAGTACATTAGTTAGGCACTTAAGATGGTTGTTTTGGCATATTTTGAGTATCTTTAATTGTGTTTTGAATAGGTTAAATGGTTGGTAATTGAGTTTCTTAGTGCCCAAGTAAGTAGGAAACACACACAAGTGTGTGCCCAATTAAGGTACATTTAGGTCCACACAGCTTGAGTCACGGTCTGTCACACAGCCATGTGTCACACACAGGAAACACGCACAGGCGTGTGCCCTGAACGTGTAGAATAACATTATAAGTGTAGTTTCCACACGGGCTGACACATGACCTGCGACATAGCTGTGTGACCCAAGTCAATGAGTTACACGGGCAGATACACGGGCTGCGTGTAACACCCCTAACCTATATCCGTCACCAGAACAGGGTTACGGAGCATTACCGAGGTTTACAAATTTAAAAATAGTTTGCACATATCATTTACTATTCATAACCGAAATAAAACATATTAAATCATAATGTCCATTGAATGGGCCATCGAGACCCAATTTATGCTTTAGAAACAAGTCTGGACTAAATCGGGAACTCCAAGAATTTTTCGCAAAATCTCAAAATTTTTCTTAAGTGCAAGGGACACACGCCCCTGTGGCTAAGCCATGTGGCTCACACGGCCAAGTGACACACCCGTGTCCTAGGCTGTGTGGGCATTCCATGTGAGGCACACAGTCGTCTCCCAGCCCGTGTCAAAACCCGTGTAACTCTCTGACTTGGGTCACACGGCCAGCCACACCCCTGTATGCCAGGCCGTATGGACAATTTAATTTTCAAAAATTAGGTGTAAGGGTCACATGGCCAAGTCACACGCCCATGTGCTAGGTCGTGTGACACACATGGTCGTGTCTCTGCCCATGTGAGCAATTTGAAACATTCTGATTCTGAAATTTTAAGATGTAGGGGACACATGGCAAAACCACACACCCGTGTGCATGGCCGTGTGTCATACACGGCTGAGACATACGCCCGTGTCTTTGCCCGTGTGGACAAAATAAAGCCAAATCTAAGCCTTATTTCTCACCCAAATTTGCCTTGCATCTACATTAACATTTTAACACATTTCCAAACCAATTCAAAACATTTAAATCAAGCAAAAACCAATTCTTATGCATGACATATCATCACATATTTTCAAGTGACCAACTAACAAATTGGTCAAATATTCATTTAAGCGTATTTATACCTAATATGTATATCAATTCAAGCACACAACACATATCAACATAATATAGTCTCATACACATATACATCAAAACATACTATCACTAGCCATTCTAATGGCTAATTATAACCAAATATTAATACGCCATCATTTGGTCAATTTAACCTATACATGCCATTATACCAAAGGAAATTTACCAATTATACCAAAATGAGCTGAATGATTGTGTGATCTTGCTCCGACCTGCTTCCAACCTTTACAAGCTTTCGAGTACTATAAAACAGAGGAAGTAAAACAGAGTAAGCATATTATTCTTAGTAAGTTCGTATAACAAAAAATTAACTTCCCACTAATTTACATTTAAGATAAGCATACAAAATTCATCCAAAGAAATTTGGCAATTTGTTTAAACACATATAATCTCAAGAAACTTGTTAGTCATGTATTACATGTAAACACCAATAATCAAATATGAGCTCATCATGTAATAACTTTCATGTACATATGCTTTTCATATCATATTTCCATTTAACATGTGCATTTCCATGACAAATTATCTTAAACTCAGTTTAACCATGTCAGAACTTTGCCCGTTTAATTTATTTGAAATATCGATCGATACACATGCAGTACACTCGAAGTGTACAAAACTATAATCCGTCAACTCATATTCAGGGGTACCCATTAGGGCATGTAATCAGGAAACACTCTCTCGAGCCATTTAACAAGATGCTCATGTCAGTCATGTAATAGGAAGCTTATCTGGGCTATAACAGGAAACTCATAAGAATTTAAAAGAGGAAGCTCATTGAGCTTAACAGGTAACTCCGAAAAGTTATTATCAGGGAGCTCCGGATAGCCATATAATAGGAAGTTCAAGCGAGCCATATCAGGAAGCTCACAAAGAGTCTATATCAAGACGCTCATAAAGAGCTGTGGTATGTCCGTATTATATGCAGGATCCATACCGATACAAAGAGTTGTGGTATGACCGTAACACATGCAGGGTCAATACTAGTCGGGATGCTCACAGGAACCATGTAATGAGAAGCTCGAGAAGGCTTATAACAGGATGCTCGTAAGAGCTTTGGTGTGTCCGCAATATATGCAGGACCAAAACCCATACGGGAAATCCTGTATGCGTCGAATTTCATTTATTCAAATGGGACTTAATGTTTACCAGGTATTATCGAATATGTGACTAATTTTCATAGATCAGACATTTATATTATTCACACATATACAACATTCAATTTAAACATATTAATATACATAATTTAGTTACACGAACTTACCTCGATAATTGTTCGTGTTCATAGGCTATTAATCCGATACTTTTTATTTTCCTCGATCTAACTCTTTATTTGATCTTTCCAGATCTATATAAATGAATTTAACATCAATTTAACACATTTCATATTCAATTCAATCCAACTTACATCTTAGGCAAAAGTGTCATTTTACCTCTATACTTTTAATTAATTCTAATTTTGTCCCTAGGCTCGAAAAATGAAATTCATGCAATTTAATCCGTATTCCAAGCCTAGCCGAATTTTTCATATAACATTTACAGCCCATGTAATTCATGAACCTTTACAATGTAGTCCCTAAATTATAATTTCATAATTTTATGAAAATTTCCTTTATAAAAGTTGTTTATCTATCAACAACCTTTCATTTTCTACCATAAATTTCAAAATTTCAGCATACTCATCCATGACAAACTTTTAATACTTTGATAACTTTACAAATTAATCCCCAAAATAGGTAGATTAGGTTTCTACAATCTCGAAAATATAAAAATTACTAAAAACGGGACGAGAATGCTTACCCAATTAAGCCAATTTAGTTTGCTTGAACTCTTTTCTCTTAGCTAGGGTTTCCATGAAAATAATTTAGGGAAAGATGATGAAAAAGATGATATATTTTTATTTATTTTTATTATCATCTTTTATTTTTCCACTTTCAAATTTAGTCATTTTCTTTTCTTAAATGTCCATGGATGAATCATCATAAATATCTACTAACTTCTCTTATTGGTCTATTTGCCTTATAAGGACCTCAAATTTTGAATTACATAGCTATTTAATCCTTCTAGCTATTAGAATTCAACTTTTGCATTTTATACAATTTGGTTATTTCTATAATTAAACATGAAATCGATAAAATTTTCTTATCGAAATTTTTATACGTCTTTCCTATCATAATGCAAACCATGCAATATTATTAAAATAAATTTTCTTTCTGACTCAGATTTGTGGTCCCGAAACCACTGTTCTAATTTCACTGAAATCGGACTGCTACAGTGGGACAGGGTCGTGTGTCTCAAGTCAGTAAGGTACATGGGCAGAGACACAGTCTGGGACACGGTCGTGTGTCTCAACTTCAAAAATCACATGGTTTGGGGCATTCCACACGGCCTGGCCACACGGCCGTGTGTGCCATATTTCTAGGCATTTTAATATTTCACCCTAAACTTCTAGAATTGTTTCAAATTAAACTATTTTTAGACTATTTTTAGGGTTCTGTAAACTTGTATTAAGGACTGTAAGAGTAACTTTTACTCTGAATTGGTATGATATATCATGATTCATTATTAAATTGTATAAGACACGATTATGAAAATATCAAATTAGCATACATTGCTCATGTATCATGTGATGTTAATATTTAGCTTGCACTATTACTTGCGATGAAATTAAATGTTCTGATTCCTTAGTAATGCTCGTGACTCTAATCTGTCAACGAAGAGGGGTTAGGAGTGTTACATTTAATGGTACCAGATTTACAGGTTTAGCCGATTCTCAAGCTAAATCAAGCTTAGAATCGAGTCTAGAGGTACATTCCAAAGTTGAGTCGAGTTAAGTTGGGAATCGAATAGTTATCGACTTCAGTCGTACGCAATCGGTAGTCATCAGCTTATGTCATACGTAATCTGTAGTCATCGGTAGTTATCGGTTTCTGTCACACGCAATCGACATTCATCGACTTTTGTCGCACCTTATGCACCACCAACCGATAGCAATAGCCCTTCCCAGTAGCTTTTGGCGACCCGCAGCTGATTCTCTCAACGTTTGGCAACCCTTTTTTACCACCCCTAGCCATCCTTTACATAGATCAGGTGTAGGTCCTAACCTTTTTGTAATCTGTTTGTGTGTTTTATTCAAAAATAAATCATGTGACTTGGTAATAATCGAATGCATGTGTGAATAAATTGTGTTGAGTCTTTTATGTGTGAATCCTAACCCTATGTGATTTGTGAGTGTATGATAACAAGCAAATGATGTTGTGTTTTAATTGATATCGTTCGGAGGCTGAATGTAAATATTTTCCCTGACTGTAAAATTTGGTGTAAGCCGATTGATTGTGGGTGTGTTTCAGTAATGGCTGAATATGGGTAAATAAGTTAGGCGACATGATCGAAGGTAAGTATGCCCTAGTTTGAGTTAGCTGAATGCGTATTGTCTCTACTATGTTGCTAAATACAATACGTGTCTATTTTTGTGATGGTCGAATATACCAATAGCATGTTTTGATCTGTTAACTATATGTACAATTAGTATGTTCTGATATGTTTTATCTGCATATGGGGAATATGCCAATAGCATGTTTTGATTTGTTAATTATGTGTGCAACTAGTATGTTCTGATATGTTTTATCTGTATATAAGCATGCCTGATTCGAGTAAGCTTATTTATGTTATGCCATTTGCATGTGTATTGGGGTTGGGTTGTGTATGATTTGGAGGAAGTTTTGGCATATTACGATCTGCGATTCTAGCAGTTTACTTGTAAATTTTTATTTGGTAGTTAAACTGCGTTATCTATTTCTAGCAATATTGCCGCAATAAATCTGGCAGCTTGTTTGCATAATTTCTGGTGGCTAAAGACCACAAATTGGTGTGATGGATGAGTGAGTTCTAGTAGACCTATTTGGTGTGATTGGATGGTTGGAGTTGGCGTGTTGTGAATGGAGGTGGGATCTATTTTGTTGATACTTTGCATTACATCATTTGATCTTACCCATGCTCATGCACTGATTGATGATTTGTTACGTACCGTCGTTGGCTTTGTATGGATGGCTTATAATTTTTTTAAGAATGTCTTTATGTCTGAATTGTTACTCTTAGACTCACACTGAGCTTCTTAAAGCTCACCCTCTAAATTCTTCTTCTTTTAGTTAATCCTCAAAGTTAGGATTGGATACAACATTTAGAGGGCTCGTCTCAAACTTTTATAAATAAATTATTTCTTTAAAAATATTATTATCATATTATTTTTTGGACTGTAATGTTTTTTTTTAAACTGTGGCATGAGATTGGTTTTGGATTTTGGGTTGTGTTATTTGGGATTTTATTTGCATGCATGGTATTTATATTAAAAATCGATCAAACATATAAAGTGATTTTAATTCATAAGAAATATGGATTTGAAATATAAATTACAGATGTTGTTAAGTATGACTCCTATTTTCAGTCAAATTTGAGAAATAATCTTTTAGTTAAACTCTGTTTATTTGTTTCAGTCAAACACTGATTAGTTTAGATTATTTTATTATTATTTGACATTTGAATTTAGCCTATAAATAGGTTCTTTTACAACCTTAGAAAAAACACCCATTAGATTAGAACTCATAACACATTCAGAGAATTTTGTGTTTACGTTTTGAGGATTCTTTGTTTTTCGGGTTTTCGGGGTTTAGTTTTATCTCCATCTTTTGTACTCTTCATTCTTTTGCCATTATAGTAAATTTATCTTTGCCCGTGGTTTTTTTATCTTCTTTGGAGGGGTTTTTCCACGTTAAATTTGTGTGTTTATCTTCTCAATTTCTTCTGCTATTTTACTTGTTTGTTGCTTAATCAGGACGATCCTAACAAGTGGTATCAGAGCTAGTTCAATTTTCATAGATCAGCCCATTCAGATATGGCAGCAACAAGGTTTGAAATTGAGAAGTTCGATGGTGAGACAAATTTCAATCTGTGGCAAGTTCGGATGATGGCAATTCTAGTTCAATCCGGTTTGAAAAAGGTTGTTACCGGGAAAAAACCTGAGAATCTAAATAAAACAGAATGGGAAGAGCTTGATGAAAAGGCCTTGTCTGCAATCCAGTTGTGCCTCACGAATACGGTATTATAGGAGGTATTGATAGAGAAGACCTCATCCGCCTTGTGGAAAAGGTTAGAAACTCTTTATGCGACTAAGTCTTTGGCTAACCGTTTAGTGTTGAAACAACGTCTATTTACGTTTCGCATGAACGAATGTGAGCTTCTTAGAGATCACATCAGTCAATTCATTACTCTTTTAAATGATTTAAAGAACGTTGAGGTTCATATTGATGATAAAAATCAAGCTATGCTATTAGTGTGCTCTTTACCCCCTTCATACAAGTCTTTCAGGGAGACCCTGATTTATGGCAGAGACAAAATCTCGTTCGAAGATGTGAAGGGTCATTTGTTGAGTAGAGACAAACTCGATAATGAGCTTCATTTGGATAGCAAGGCAGATAGGCAAGCTTCCATTTTGGTAGCATCAAAGAAACGAGACAAAAGGTGTCGCTATTGTAAAAAGTTAGGTCACGTCAAAGCAGATTGTTATAAACTGCGAAATAAAAGAGCTGCTGAGAGTAACGAGGAAGATGTAGCTGATGCTAATTTGGCCGATAAAAGCGGTGATGATTTCTTGTTAGTGTCAACGAGCGATAACTCCAAGCTCACGTCTAAGTGGATCCTAGATTCAGGATGTTCTTTCCACATGTGTCCCAATAGAGAATAGTTCTCTACATACAGTTCGGTTGAAGGTGGAGTTGTGCGCATGAGAAACGATTCATCTAGTAAGGTAATTGGTATTGGTACTGTTAAAATTAGGATACACGATGGGACGATTAGGACACTCTCAGATGTCAGGTATGTACCTGATTTGCGAAAGAATCTCATCTCCTTGAGTATTTTAGACTTGAAAGGATGTAGAATCAACATCGAGTCAAGCGGCATTAAAGTATCTCGTGGAGCTCTCGTTTTGTTAAAAGGTAAAAGAACTGGCAGTCTTTATATTCTGGAAGGTTCTACAGTGACCGGTGAAATCAGATGTCCCTCGTCCGTTACAGAGTCGAAGTCAACTCGTTTGGAGCGGAGGCAACTTGGTCATAGGAGGGAAAAATGTATGACCGTTTCGTTGAAGAGAGGTTTTCTTTTGGATGCAGGTTTTGAAAAGTTAGGGCACTGTGTTCGTGAAAATCAGACCCGGGTTAGTTTTGTTTTGGCAGTGTACAAGTCGAAGGCTAGAAGTCTTCCAGTTTCTAAGCACAGATTCGACTCAGTTAATTCCCTGCATAGTTCAAGATAGGCTCGTGGCAGGCTTTGGCAAAGATGGCATTGTGGAAATATGAGTCAATGTGGAGATTTGTTAAGTATGACTCCTATTTTCAGTCAAATTTGAGAAATAATCTTTTAGTTAAACTCTGTTTATTTGTTTCAGTCAAACACTGATTAGTTTAGATTATTTTATTATTATTTGACATATGAATTTAACCTATAAATAGGCTCTTTTACAACCTTAGAAAAAACACCCATTAGATTAGAACTCATAACACATTCAGAGAATTTTGTGTTTACGTTTTGAGAGTTCTTTGTTTTTCTGGTTTTCGGGGTTTAGTTTTATCTCCATCTTTTGTACTCTTCATTCTTTTGCCATTATAGTAAAATTATCTTTGCCCGTGGTTTTTTATCCTCTTTGGAAGGGTTTTTCCATGTTAAATTTGTGTGTTCACCTTCTCAATTTCTTCTGCTATTTTACTTGTTTGTTACTTAATCGGGGCGATCCTAACAGATGTCATGATTATTTTCGATATGTAATAAAGAAAGACTTTTTGAAAAAACAAATCAAAAAAATAGAAAAAAATCAATTGAGTTTACAAAAATATCACGTTGTGTAATAATTCTTGGTCGACTTGATAATCTGATGTTTATTTAAACTAAGGAAAATGTATACGTTTTTCTAAAATTTGTTAGAATAGGAGTTTTAAAAGAATCTGAATATTTCACTTTGCCATGTTGGTGGTCAATGTAACCTTTAGAATGTGGCTATAACGTTTAGGCCAAGTTTGGGGTGTTACACTCAACCTTATTCACGCTCATTGTAACCTTACTTTCATGCAATTATAATGAAAGAACTCTCCCACTAATTCTTTAGCTATAGAAAGCTTAATTCAAACTATTACAACAATTTTCTTTTGGTAAATAAAGGGGATATGTTCAAAGGAATGTGTTACAGTGGGCCTGTTAAAGGCCTATAACAATTGACACTTGGTGTACATCATCTTCAAAGATGGATCGAGCATGAGTAGGTATAACATCAAACAATGACAACCTGTTAAGCTCACTATTGGCAACTTTATCCATACAATCTGCAAGTCTATTATGGTCACGTGGAACATGTTGAAACTTGAGTTGCCAATCCTTTTTGCATAAATCATATATCAATCGCCATTCTGAGATGTTACTATCAGCCGCATAGCCATTTCCTATTAAATCAACCAACAGAGCATTATCGCTTTTAATCACCACTTTACGGAAGCCTTTTTGCCAAGCAAGGAAGAGTCCTTCATAAATCGCTCGTTCTTCTATTTGAAAAATGTCAGATACGCTGACTCTCATGGCAAAGCCAAACATCCAGCCTCTGCTCGAGTCTTAAACCACTCCTCCAACAGTAACAGTGTGGTGTTTTAACAATAGTGTGCCGTTCGTATTAAGCTTTACTCTTCCGTTCTCAAGCGGATACCATTTCTCTAATATTGTACATCAGACAGTCCCTGCATTTATAATTGTTGAGACTTCGTGTCCAAACACTGCATATCAAAATCAGATTAGTCTTCAATCAAATATATTCCTTTCACGAACAAAATTTTGCTCTCTTAATTCAACATAAAATCGTAAGTTTAATCTTCAACAAATAGGCATTTTTAATCTGTATTAATTAAGCTAGTGTGAAGAGAATGAACGTCTACAATTTTAATCCATATCGATCACCTTTAATATCAAGATATCATTTGGCTAAATAAAAACTTTTTTTTATCACAATTTCCTTAGACATTGAAAAGATAATCACACTAAATTATTTCGAATTTCCTTACTTGATGAAACATCTTCAAACAGTCCTTAATGTTTGTTGCACAAAATTCCTTTAATAACTGCACAAAAATAGTTTATTAATCATTGTCAAAATATTTCGGTCACTAAGATAACACCAACATAACTAAAAACAAATTTTGCTCTCTTTTTTAAGATTTAAGAAAAATAGTGTTATTAATTTAATATTTTATAAAATTCTAAAACTTAAATCTTAGACCCTCAATTTAATCTTAAAATTTTAAAAATTATGCAAAAAAAAAAACCTTGTTTGTAAGTCCCTTAAGACTTGCCGACTGTAAGCTTGCCATTTCTCCTAGTATTCTTCCAAAGGTTAATTTTGAAATCTTCAACAAGCATTTAAAAAAAGTATTTTTAAAGAATTATCATACATTAAAAAGAAATAAAAGTTAAGCAAAACGATAAAAAAAAAACTGAAAAGACAATTTACATATTGGATATTAATATAAACGAATGGAAAGAAAATGAAAGCATTTTAAACTTTTATCTTCCGTCTCATCTCAAGTTAGTAATGTTTGGTTGTTATAAGTCCAAGTAAATTAGCACCTAAAACTATAATGGTTAGGGATGTTAAAGCGGTCGATTCAGTTAATATTCGAATCAATTATAATTAATTGAATTATCTAAAATGTAAAATTTTTAATCGTTAATTGAATTAATTTTTTTCAAATACATTAATCGAATTGAAATATTTTGGTTAATTCAATTGGTTAACCGAAATATATATATTTTGTCTTTTGGTTAAAATAAATATAAAACATAAAAAATACATTGTTAATGTCCATTTTTTCAATAGTTCAAAAACTATATTATATATTATATATATTATTTATTTCGATTAATATATTTTAAAAATTACATTGCTAATATAAAATATATATTATTTATTTCGATTAATTCGATTAATTACCTAATTTTGAATTAAATTATTGATAATCAAAATTTCAAAAAACCATTAACCGACCTTCGACCGAATTAAATTCAATCACCGATCAGTTAACCAAATTAAATTGATTTGATGGGTGAATTTAATTTTAATGAGACATGATGAGGTTGATATTAGAAAGAAAATTCCGTGGAATTGGTATATACCGAAAGGAGCGATTTTTTTATTCGTAGGATTAGTTTTCTATCGCTTTCTTCCTCTTTATCTATATTTTGCGTAACCTCTTTTATTTGGCCATGCTTGCGAATTCCGCTATACTATGCGTGTAAAAAATCTCCTTTTTCACACCTCTCTAGCTCTTTGCTAGACTCGTGCAAAGTTTTTCTTCCTAAGTTGCTAATTTTTAGTTTTAGTTTTCTTTTTCAAAAAGTTTAAATTTATATGCTCAAATTATTAACTATTAAAAAAATTAAATTGAATGGTGATTTTTTATATAGTTTGTAAAAATGTTTTAATGATGATTAGGAATTTTTATTAGCACAATCTTGTAATTATGTTTGTTAATTATTATTTTGAATAATATTGTTTTATATTAATTATATAAAGGCTTTAGTTATGCTTTTAAAATTTATTATTAAAAATTTTGAATTTTAAATAATTTAATATATTTTGAACTATGTTTAAAAATTCAAGCAATAAAGTAAAAAATTAAAAATATGTTATTTAAAAACTAATTAAGAAATTAAATACGCGTGCAATTCATGTAAAATTTGAAACTAGTTCATTAAAAACAATATATTTGACCTCTAAAAATTTAATTACAAAATTTGCCATTAAAATATATATGTATTTTTTCATCTTCGTATCTAAATTTTTATTAGGATTAAACATGATATATAAATTATTAATTTCATCTCATTTTATTCTAAAACTGCAACATTCAATAAAAATGTGTAATGTGTCATATTCTTATCAGATAATATCATACTTTTAGATAAAATAAAATATATAATTATGATACTAATTTTGACAAAAATTATTTTTAAAAAAATATCGAAGAGAAAAAGGCAACATAGTTTGAGGGCAAAAGATTTTATTGCATTGACCAATTTAATTTCACCAGTTCTTAGATAAATATTACTAGTACATATATTTATAGATTGATGTTTCATTACATATTTTATTTCGAATAATTTATATTAGGATGATTTTAAAATTAAAATTTTTAGATATTAATAAAATTTTGCCACATCATCAAATTTTGAAGACATGAAATTATTATTATATACTCATTCCTAGAGAAATTATTTTATAGACCCTTTCCACCACATTATTCATGGTCTCTTTTTAATTATTTAATAACATTTCAACAGCTTTTTCCATGTCTTTTATCATTATTATTATCTTGAATCCCAAATTCAAATCCTTAGATCCTGAATTTTGAACCCAAAACATAGAACTCTGAATCTTAAACCCGAACCCCAAACCCTCAAATCGTGAACCCCGAATTCATAAATCGTAACCTTGAACCCTTAAACCTTGGACATGAATCCTAAACATGAACCTTAAACTCAAAATCCAAAACACAAACTCGAACCCTAAACTTTAAATCCCGAACCAAAATCATGAACCTTGAAATTTGGGGTTCAAGATTTAAGGTTTAAGATTTGAGTTCAAAGTTTGGGGTTTAGGGTAAAAAAATTACCAAATTTATGTGCCAATGACATAAAAAATTATAAAAATTACTATTTTTAAAATTTTGATTGCACAAAAAAATACTAACTTATGAAAAAACAAAATGATTAAAATTTGTAAAAGAAGAAAATATGATTGTTTATTATTTAAAAATTAATTATTTTAAATAATTTAATTAAATTTAAATTAAATTGAAGAAAATATTAGATATATATTAATATTTTATAATATTTTATAATCTTTAAAATTTAATAACGTCACACTATTTTTTAATATATTCTAATATAAATTATTCTTTTTATTTATTTATTGTCAGCATCCCTATAAATTGTATCCTCGTTTACGGAGAATTGTACCCAAAAACCAAAGGATTCCAAAAAGAAAAAGCAAATAAATGGCAGTGAACAAATTGATGAATCCCATCACTTGTCCATCTCAGAAACTGCCATACGTAGCTCTACAGCATCCTATATCCAGTCTTAGGCTCAAATCTCCCAGTCTCTTCATGGCCTCAACAAACATGAAGAAACCATTAAGAATGGCTGATAAGAAAGTGGGTTTCCAAGTCACTCACTCCATTCCACATCAAAAGTGTGAAGTCTTCAAATCGATGGAGATGCAGGGTTGGGTTAAGAACAACATTCTACCATTGTTGAAACCCATTGAAAGAAGTTGGCAGCCCCAAGAGCTTGTACCCGATTCGGCCTCCGACGGATTCGAGGAGCAAGTTAAGGAACTGAGAAAGAGAGCAATGGAGATCCCAGATGATTACTTTGTAGCCCTTGTTGGAGATATGATCACTGAAGAAGCTCTTCCAACATATCATTCAATTCTCAATCGCTTAGATGGAGTTGGTGCTGCAACTGATGCAAGCACCAATTGTTGGGGCATTTGGACAAGGGGGTGGACGGCTGAAGAAAACAGACACGGGGATGTTTTAAATAGGTATCTTTACTTGTCTGGAAGGGTAAATATGAGTCAAATTGAGAAAACAGTTCAGTATTTGATAAGTTCTGGGATGTACGTTGGAATAGAAAACAACCCTTATCTCACTTTCATTTATACTTCATTTCAAGAAAAGGCGACTTTCATCTCTCATGGAAACACTGCTAGGCTTGCTTTAAAACATGGGGACCCCTTGTTGGCTCGAATCTGTGGGACAGTAGCATCAGATGAGAAACGCCACGAGATTGCCTACACGAAAATCGTGGAGAAGCTGTTCGAGATGGATCCGGATGGAAGCGTTATTGCTTTCGCAGAGATGATGAAGAAGAAAATCACAATGCCGGCTCATCTGGTGTATGATGGTGAAGATGATAACCTTTACCAGCATTTCTCCGCTGTTGCACAAAGACTTGGGGTTTACACTGCCGATGATTATGCTGATATATTGGAGTTTTTGGTGGATAAATGGAAAGTTAAGGAGCTAAGTGAGCTTTCAAGTGAGGGAAGAAAGGCTCAAGAATATGTATGTTTGCTGGCTCCGAAAATCAGAAGGTTAGAGGAGAGAGCTAAAGCAAGGTCTAAGGAAGCTCCAAGGATTCCATTCAGTTGGATTTTTGGCAGACAAGTAGAGCTCTAAATTTTAAAAGATTAGATGGCAAATAAGTTGCAATAATTGCATGGCTTTGGCATATAAAGAAATACAAATGTTGGCTTGCAATAATAATATAAATAAAATAGTTATATACATCATTTAAAAATAAAATAAAATAAAATAATTTTCTGAGTATGTTAACATAGACAGCGATTCGTGAAATACCATGCACTACAATTTCACTTAATAGATGTAAATCAATCTCTTTAAAATATCATATCAAATAAAATAGTCATTTGAAAATAAAGGAGCTAGACATTTGTCAGGGCAGGGGAATAATGGACCGGCTACAGTTCGAACTTTTTGAAAATCGAATTGCCCATTTTCAGTATTTCAAAAACTAATGGTGTAGTAATCTAGGGATAAACTTTATTTTTGGGTTGATTCTTTTATATTGTTAGATCTGAATTTGATAAATTTCATTTTTGAATTTGTTTTGGGTTTTTCCTCAAACTCAAAATTCGAATTTAACATGGGTACCAACTCATGGCTTGCCAATGCCTGCACTCAACGCCAAATTTCATCACCATCATAAAACAGTTTTGCTGCATACCAGAAGATTTTTTTATATTATTTATAACAATAAATTCTTTACTAAATTAATATTAGTGTTTTGGAAATAGGTGGTACAAGATATTTCTTGGATTTTGATCTGCACGATTTTCTTCTTACTCTCGAATTTCGGTTGCTTAAAGTGTAGGCTCTAAATCACGAACTGATGAACACCACGAAAACTTTTTTTTTGATACTCAATGGAAATATCAATAACTCTCAAATGTTAGAACTCGAAAAGTAAACTCTCTCATAATTAGAATTTATTTGAAAAATTGAATCTTAATGAATTTTGACAGAATGTCAACGCTTAGTAAGATCTATGTTTAACCCCGTTAATGATCTCTATTTATAAAGAAAATCATAAGAGTTGGTTGAACAAGTAGAAGCCGAATAATAATATTTTGATCGAAGATAACCAATCCATCTCGAACTAAGGGAGGTGGGCAACCATTATCAAGGATTAGGGTTGCTGCCCATCTCATGATTTGGTGCTTATTAAGCATTTTCATGTATTGGGTTCAACTATATATGTTATTTGGTCTTTAAACCAACCCATATGATTTTACCTACTCAATAACTTGTTTTCTATTCTCAAATATTAATTAATTAAAATAAATTTAATTAATTTTTCAATTAACTTATTTTTCCAACACAATTGCAATTCTATTAAAGTCGTGATGACTTTTCCATACTAGAATCTATGAGTAAATAAAATTAATTGTCTTGCTCAACAAGACTGGATGACTAATTAATTTAATTTTCAATTCGAACTTCAATTATTTAATTATAATAATTTAAATAATAATTCAAAAAAATTAAAATCTAAGTAATCTCTTGTTTATATCAAGAAAACGCATTCACTTGGATAGTAATACATGAGATTTATTTCTCTAATTCATCATTTTCATTTACTCATCTCATCGATTCAAATGTAAACCATCAAGGTTATACCAAGATGGTGGAGGGATTGATTGTACATATATAATTAAGACTCAAATAATTTGAAATTAAGTTTTGACTCTTCGATTATTAATTACAATATTATTTAGTCATGGAGTTATTCCACTAAAGTACAACAACTAAACACTCCCTAATATATACCATTACGAAAGCTATTTATCAAGTACTCATCTAATGACCTTATCATATGTGTGTTACCTTCATAGGATATCTTCAATATCTTTGGGTTAAATCCATTCATCCAATTTGGTCTTATTTTATCTCAAGGTAACCATTACATCTTCCTTAATGAAAAGTTAATTATTAACACATAGTAATTAAATCATTCGTCTCATACAAATGACCCATGACCACGTTACTTTTCCATTTGTCGTGTAAAGCCAATGAGAGGATATCATTTATCCCTTTTTTCTTGGGCTATGAATTCCCCTATTGTAAGTGAAGCTATGTCATGCAGAAGTCGTATATCCAATGTACCAGCTTTCGACTCTATTACCAATTGAACCTAGGCTTTTAATATATCAAAGTATACGAGTCACACACATATAGCCCATTACTTACTCGGGATTGAGGAAAGACACAATATGAACATTACAAGTAAATAAATCCATAAACAAATCTAAGATTTATTCTACTTGGGTCTTGTCTAATATTTTGTCAATCCAGACAATCATGTCTATGTCTCTATTTTCTGATAGTCTCCTAATCACTCTCTCAAGTAGGGACAATCTCACCATCATGCCTTTTCCTAAACCTCTCTCAGTTCCTTGACCATTTTACTTCATCTTTCTAAGGTCTTTCTCACAACTGAAATCTAAGCATTCATCAATCACACTCATCTTCATCATTTTCTCATACCACCATTAGGCTAAGCTCCACTTTCACACCATCCAAAACCCCTCACCATTAACCATTTTCATGTTGGATCTAGTTTCCTAAGTGTAGTATATTCGTTTTGTATACTTGTATTTTTTACACAAATTGGTTTAATAAAAATATTCATTAATTACACCAATACCTTTTGTATATTGTCCTCAATATTTTTGGTCGCAAAGCAAAATGGAAGCAAATATTGACTCACTAGTCATCTAAAATTTAACTAATACTAAGTGGTATTATATGGTCGAATCTTAATACAAAAAGACAGATTGTATTAGTATATGATCATAAACTTGTCCTTAGTCTAATCAGAAATAAGCAAACTAACTAAAAGACTAATATGATTTCTATCAAGTCCATTTGGAGAGTTTATTTTCTTGAGCACCGGAGCAGATGAGAAGATAGAGACATAGATGTGATTGATTGGACTGACAGTACATCAAACATGACCCAAGTAGAATAGATCCTAGATTCGATTATGGATGTATTCACTTGTGACGTTCATAGTGTGACATATCTTAATCTTGAGTGGATGATAGACTATGTATGTGTGACTTGTATATTTTGATGTAAATAAAAGTTTGAGTTCAAATATATAAGGAATTGAAAGGTGGTGCATTAGGTATATGACTTTTGCAGCATATAGCATCATTCACAATAGCGGAATTCATAACCCAACTAATGAGTAAATGATATCCTTTTGTCGGAATTATATGATAGATTAAAAGTAAATGTGGCCATGAGTTGTTTGTCTTTGTGATAAATGACTTGATTACTATTTGATAGTAATTGACCATGAGATTAAATAGAATCATATTGGAAGAACATATTTATCCTAAAGAGATTAAGTATATCCTATTGGTGTAGTCGTAAACCAACTAAAAATTTGACAAAGACAAGTGCACCTATTAATTAATAGTATAGCTACGGTGAGCATATATATCATTCACACGAAGACTAAAAGTACTAGTAATTACCGTCTTTCTATTATTTAACCGACAAATTGGAGTGATTGATAAAACTAAAATTAACTAAATTAATTAACTAAAGGACACATCAAAGAACAAATTAGGAAAATAAACGATTAACAGCCAAGAAGTGAGACAATACCTAGGAAAGAATCCAGCTAGACTTCATCTGTCATTATCAATCTAAATTACACAATTTCTTCACTTAATATCTTGATCCGTAGAAATCCCTAAGTTATGCTAATATCTCTCTTCAAGACTAAGAGCAACTAACTCTAGGTTGATTAAATGAAATTTCTTTCTAATTAAGACCTCTATTGTCACATTAACTCAATCTATAGATCTGCTTATTAGATTTGACTCTAATCCAGTAGATTTATGTCATCCTATTTCTAGGATTGCATGCAACTCCACTCAATTACGCTAGATCTAATCTTAAACAGGGCCTATTCCTCCTCTAATTTAAGCACATTAAACATAGATTAATAGTCTAGAAATATTAAACCAATAATTAAACACACATAATTGAGAATAAGATCCAAGTATTTATTGCGTAAAAATAGAATCAAATAACATAATCCATCCTAGGGTTCATCTCCTAGATATTTGAAAAATTAGTTCATGATAGCAAATAAAAACATCCCAAAGACAGTATAACCACAAGAAACAAAGAAAATCATAATAAACTTCAAAGAAATCAAAAGGAAATCTTCAATATTGATGGAAATCTGCTTCAAAGTCGACTTTAATGGTGTTTTTCGAGTTGTTTTCTTGAGTATTCTATGGCGGCTCTCTCTCATCTTCTTATTTTTTTCATATATAGGTCTTAGAATGCCCAAAAAACCTAAAAATTACATTTTCCTGCATGTTTGGAGTGTGATTTGTGAAATCCACATGGTTTGGCACATGGCTGTGTGGCAGCCTGTGTGGCTCACATGGCCGTTTGTCCAGCCGATATGGCTCTTGAAACTTGCTCCAATTTTTTGATTTTCACTCATTTTTCACTCCTTTTTCTCCCAAAGGCTTTCTTAAGTATAGAAACATGAATTTAAAGAATTAGGAGCATAAATTTTACTATTTAAATCGAATAATCATCCAAAAACACATTAAGAATAAGGCTAAAACATGTTACTGATGGCATTTATCACCTATTAGGGTAACACACTTATGACATGGTCAGTGAACAAGTACTTAATAAGTAGCTTTCATAATGGTATGAAATTAGGGAGAGCTCAGTTACGATACGATAGTGGAATAACTTCGTGACTAAATAAAATTTATAATTAATAGGCGAAAAGTTAGAACTTAATTATAAATTATTTGAGCCCTAATTATATGTGACCAATCGGTACCTAGCTCATTGAAACCATAAATGAATTGCATGTAGAACCAAATGAAAAAAAAAAGAATGGAAATGATAAAGTTAGAGAAATGAGTTACATTCACAAATGAATATGTTTTCTCACTAAGTATAGAACTAACTTGAGAAATAAATTAAGGTTTGCGAATCATTATTGAATTAATTATAATTAAATAATTAAAGTAAAAATGGAATCAAACTAATTAGTCATTATAAATCCACTGAATATGAAAATTAAATATATTTCTTCATAGATTTTTTATGGTAAAGTTGTCATGATTTTAGCGTAATTAGAATTGAGTTGAAAAATTATTTAATTGGGAAAATAATTAATTTAATTTAATTATTTAAATAAATAATATTTATTTTTGGAAATAGAAAATAAATATTAGGTTGGACTCAATTATAAAGTGTTGGGTCAAAGTTTAGTAAACACATATAATTGAACCTAATACAAGATAGGCCCAATCCCCTTCATACGATAAGTAAGGGGCAGCAACCCTTGTAATATTTACTAGGGTGTGTCACCCATCACTCTCCTAGTTAGAAGGTTTTCTATTAAATAAATATTATTTGTGTAACCTTTATTCAACTAGGATTCTCCTATCTCTTTCTACAAAACCAGCCCTGTTTTAAAAAAATTTAAACTTTCACTGTAACTGAAAATCGTTTTCTTAACCAGATTTTTTCAACAATTATTATCAAAGCCGTGTTATTCTATGTTTATAGTATAAATCGATACTAAATTTTCTCTCTTATTTATGTTTGATTATTATTTTTATAATATGTGACATTCTTTGGTTATATGCATGTTTTGCAATTATGTATGTGATTGAATATATTTTATCATTCTATTATATATATATATATATATATATATGATAAAGTAATTTTGCCAAGTTGTGATTCCTAGAAATTAGATTGGGTGTAAATTTAAGTTTTGTTAATTTTTTGGGGTATGTAATTAGATCATGCACTATAATCTCCATGTAGGTTTTAATTTTAATTTTTTTAAAATAATTTATGTGAGCCTAAAATGAACTTAGGGTTTTCATAACCAATTTTTCAACAAATCCCGGAGAATCGAGACCCATATAAAACTAATTGTGACGACACAAACCCAACCCAACCAACCGATAAAAGACCAATAGTGGTTCGACCAACGACGACCTATAGCAGTTTGATCGATAGTGGTTGAATGGTCGGCGATCATGGCCAACAGTGGCCTAACGGTGACGATGTGACAGTGGCACCAACAGTGACAACGGTGACCCATGGTGGTGACGGCAGTTTGGCAGTGGATCCCTTTGGTAAGTTTTTTCAAGTCTTTTAGGAACCCAAAACTAGGATATTTGGCTTTCACTTAGAAGACCCATAAATGTAAAATTTTTATTATCTATTTTTTCTAGGATAGAATCATGAGAATTTTGGCTGGTTAGAGTAATTTATTTTTTATGGTCTTATATGATAAGTATTATGATATTTTAAATTTTCTGGAAAGTATGTTCATGCATATGTATGATAAGCATGTCATATAGTTTAGGAAAAGAATGCCACATGTACTTGTCATGACATTTTAATCATTCATGATTGAAATTGAAAATAAAAACCTTATATGTTTTTAAAAGGTTGAGTGGGGGAATTTCATACACAAAACCTACTGCTTCCATCAATGGCCTCTTTTGATGGCATTACAATTTCCGGCCCTAAGTTAGGTATTGTCTTTGTGGATTTCACTGAGAACATTTCCTTAAAAGAGATAATTATCCTATGATAGCATATGATAATTTGTCGGCACTGAGGTAGGTATTATCATGTGGAATTCACTAAATAAGTTTTCTTTTTTCTTTTATAGAGGACAACTAGTCATGCATGTTACTTGTTGAGATTGTCCCAAGACGACTCATTCAAGGTATACATAATGATAGATGTTGAGTTGATGGTTATATACTCAAAATCATTCTAGTTAAGTAACTTTCCACGAAGCTCTACTTAAGTTAAAATGATGGCTAAATGTGAAACAATTATTAGTACGTATGAATACCTAATGCATTAGGTTCACATATTAATTAGATAGAAATCCATGTTCTTACTAGTTGATTAAGATTGCCCCAAGGTGACTTACCTCAATGAGTGTAGGAATTATCATTGCAATGACATACAAATGTATTTGAGGTTTAATGTAAGACGCATTCATCATCTTAAAGCATATTGAAAGTTGCAAAAGTTTTGTTTTTCAAAATATTTGCTTAATAAAAAGGTATTAATGAATGGGTGTTTTATCTTTCCAGTTCGAAAATGACATCTACTCCCTTACTAACCATACTTACTATGACAAGCTGAACAGAAATAATTATAATGAATAGAAAAGGAATCTCATGATTGTCCTAAGTTGAGAGAAACTCAAGACAGTTCTTGATAATAAATGTCCTCCAGCCAACCAAATTGAGGCTAGAAATCGCTGGAAAGAATCTGATGAGATAGTTGATTGCTATATGTTGGCAAGTGTGACGAATACTCTTTATAAGCAACTAGAGAGTTGTAATTTCTACAAACAAATCATACAGCGTCCAATATTCTGCAAGTGTCATAGGTCTAGTTGTAATAATTTGTGTTTCAATGTAACACTAAGTATTCCAAGGATCGAACCCGAAGGAGATTGATTGATAAAATGAATTAACATAAATAAAGCCTGCAAACTATTGAGTCTAGGTAGCTAATTGACCGCCTATAAACGTGTTATCATTTATAGTAAAAATAGCACACCAAAAATATATATAATTAGAATGGCGGTGTCTATAAGTATACAGGTCAAATTGTAATATAGTATTGTGTACAACAGAACAAAGAAAGTATTCCGGGAATCATACCCAAGGGAAGATGAAATAAATCTATAGAAAACATTTTTACAATAATAAGTCTAAATAGTATTAATCAAATCCTAAATTATGACCAATCATAAAATAGATTAATCGAGAGTTTATTTTTTTTATAAGGGATCAATTGATTTTTTTACCGAGACTTTTAGACCCTTTAGTTTTTTTTCAATTTAAGTGAAAATAACTTAAATTTATTTCCTTGTTTCTTAACCTAATAAAATGTCATGTAAATAATTTATGTACAACTTAACAAAAATTATGCGACATAGATAATGAAATTAGTGAAATTGAAAATTGAACCGAAATTAAAATTTTTTACCGAAACTTTTAGACCCTTTAGTTTTTTTTTCAATTTAAGTGAAAATAACTTAAATTTATTTCCTTGTTTCTTAACCTAATAAAATGTCATGTAAATGCACTAAATTAATGTTGATATATAACATTACAAATTGTACCAAAGTTCGATATCTAATTTTGTATTTATCCCTTATGCTTTAAAACGAGTATTTAATTACAAATTTAATATATTTTTCGTAAGAAAAGTAATTTATACATTGCCCAGTAATTCCTAATCACACATCACCTAACATTTCTCCCGCTACTTTAAGAATTTTCTTTAATATATTATATTTTTACTTAATTTTAAACATCCCAACTTTTTTTTTTTTTATCATCTGGGAGCCTACATACAATAAGCAAAAAAAAAGTAAAATACATGAACTAGCCGTTGGGACGCTTCAAACTAATGCAGGCGCCGTCCTTGCAACGGTCAAAAAGATCCCATGTTTTGAATTCTCATCTCCTTTGTCCACCAAACCTCCATAAACGACGCCGTTTCCTTTTCCTTCCCCAACGTTTTAAAAACCAAAGCACTCTCAATCCCTCACACAAGTCACATCTCTCCCTCTCCCTCTCCCTCTTAAACTCTGTTTCCTTAGAAGAACAGGAAACAAAAAAAGCCCCTTTGTGGATCTGTTCTTCGCATTCTGCTTTTAACTACTTTGGTTTGGACTCTTCAAAATTTCCTTTTTCTGATTTGAGTTGGGGTTTTTGGGTTTATTTTTTGGTTGAATCAATAGTAAGCAAAAGAAAGTAATGGCAACTGTTAATGGGTACCAAGGAAACACACCAGTGGCCACTAGCACTGGATCGAAACATCCTGCCCCCACTGCTAAGACTGCTGATGCTCAATCTGTTCTTAAAAGGTTTTGTTTCTCTTTTTATTAGTTCTGTTTGCTTTGAGTTTTGTTTCTTAACTAGGTATTTTCACTTGCACTGGTTCAATCAAGAACCCTTTTATCATTATTTTTGTTTATATCAATATGAAAATTAGTGTTTTCAAGTTATTTGCTGATCTGTATCTTCTCTCTTTTTTGGGGGGGTGTCAACAGGTTGCAATCCGAGTTGATGGCTTTGATGGTAAGAATTGTAACTCTACTTCTTGGAATCTGTTTGATATTTATTTATTAGTGCAAGTTTTTTGAAAAATATATAAAAAATGATTAGATGGGTGGAGATTCTGGAATATCAGCATTCCCAGAAGAAGACAACATATTTTGCTGGAAAGGAACAATTACAGGAAGCAAAGACACAGTGTTCGAAGGAACAGAATACAAGCTATCTCTTTCCTTCTCCAATGATTACCCTTTTAAGCCTCCAAAGGTTAAGTTTGAGACTGCCTGTTTCCATCCAAATGTTGATGTCTTTGGCAACATTTGCTTGGACATTCTTCAGGTATTCTTCCTTCCTTTGTTGTTTTTTTTTTTTGGCAAAAACAAATCCTAGTTTTTTGATGCATTATTGATTGTTTTGTAGGATAAATGGTCATCTGCTTATGATGTAAGAACCATACTGCTATCCATCCAGAGTCTGCTTGGAGGTATTCTTTTGGTTGCTTCTTTTTCATTTCCGTTTCCATTAAATGCTAGTGTCATTCTAATGCAATGGCCTTTTTTTATTGTAGAACCCAACATTAGCTCACCTTTGAACACCCACGCAGCTCAACTTTGGAGCAACCAAGAAGGTATGTTTGTTATATGGTTTTATGAACAGCAAATCTTTCTGAGTAGGGGAATTGTCTGACTTGTTCTATTTTTACTGGGTTTTGCAGAATATAGGAAGATGGTTGAGAAGTTGTACAAACCTCCTAATGCATAACTTGAGAAATCAAAACAGGAGTTTTGTTATGTTTTTTTCTTCTTCTTATTATTATTTTTTTCTTATTGAAGAAACGAGAACATGAAATTTGTCATTTTTCTACAGCATGTATGATTTTACTTTACTATTGAATGTGATAATGATAAAAGCTCTTCTTTCTCGAAATTCTGTTGTTGAATCAATTTTATCAAGAGCTCAAATAAAATGATAAGTCTTACCAAGCCTCACAACCACAATCTTATTATGAAGGGAAAAGTACTTTTCCGACATGAGGTTTCAATCTGATTAAACCAAAAGCCGTCCTTGTATGTAAAACGGAGTCAAATCTGATGTAAAATGAAATGAAATCATCAAAAGATCGGGTCAAAATAAGCATTTTTTGCATAAATGTTGCAGAGGAACTTGAGTTGAATGGCATGAAATTGAATACAACATAATTACAATAAATCACCTATGTCCTTATTTGAGTGGTTCTCAAATTCGAACAACAAATTTTAAGTTGGAGGCAATGAGTACATATTGGTTGTCGTTTGTACCCGCTGAAATATAGTGTGGCGATAGGTAAAAAATGAACTTTAAAATATATTTTTTATTATTGATTGAATTATGTTATATACATTGGGCTAAAACAAGTTAAATGGGCTGTTTTTTTTTTGAGAGAAAATGACACGTGCTTTTCTCTATCGGTTGTATTCTCCCAACAACTTTTTAAATGTTGGCAAAGGTAAAATTTTTTAAGAGGGCCAACAGTAATATTTTTTTCCTAAAAATATCAAGTTATTTTTCATTCTTTTCGTTCAAATCCAACTCTCTCTATTCTCTTCTCTCTAAGTTCTCAATTCTCTCAACTCTCTTAATTTTTGTTTGAAATTTTCATGTACGCTTTGTTTAAAAATACTATAGTTTTCTTTAATTATTTCGTATATTCATTTCGATTAAAATTTCACGGATGGTAAACTCTCTAATTCGTTTCGATGACAAGCATATTTTCGTCACTCAAGCAATAATGGTAAGGAAAAATTTTAAATTTCGTTATTTTCAATTAAGTTAAATTTAAAGTTTTTTTAATTTTTAAAATATTTTATTTTGTCGATATAAATATACGGATGATCGTGTTTCGGAGGAGTTCATACATAATTTGTCAAAGAGCCCAAACACCAAAATTCGTGGTTATTTTCAAGACACGAGATTCTTTTATGCGTCTCGTATGCTCGGGGGCTACAAACTCGATCCTACACTCGTTAGCTCGTTGGTGGAAAGATGGAGGCCTGAGACACACACTTTCCATCTTTCATGTGGCAAGTGTACAATCACACTCGAGGACATAGCTTTACAACTTGGTTTACCGATGGATAAGTCAGTTGTTATGGGGTTAGCAGTCGTTCCCGGTAAAGAGGATCTTTGTGAGGCATTTTTAGGGAAGGTGTCGAACAAGTTTCAAGGTGGCCAGAAAGATATGAAGTGGTTGAAAACTAATTTCAAATATCTTCCTTTGAATGCCCCCGACGTCATCAAAGAACAATAGCTCGAGCATTCATCTTGTGGTTAATCGGGGACATTCTAATGCTCGATAAATCTAGAAATTTGGTGCACATAAGGTGGCTACTACACCTAGTCGATTTCAAAGAATGCGGATGATTGAGTTGAGGATCAGCTGTGTAGGCCACGTTGTACTGAGAGTTGTGTTGGGGCGACGAAACCAGATAAGATGTCAATTGGTGGTTGTCTGCTCCTGCTAAAGTCATGGGCGTGGTGGCGACTACCAATTCTACATCCCCGAATGAACAATCCTTATATGTTCTCATTGGTGACAAGGTAAAAATCATTTGATAATAATATGTAATTGATATAGTAAATATTGTTTATTTATTATATATTTAAATTAACATATCGCTTGAATATGTGGAACCATGAGCCGAGTTATGTGAGACTATCAGAGTAGCTCGAAGATATTCGACTGTTGTTAGATCAACAATCAGAAGCCAATGTTAGTTACTGATTTTTCAAACCTATAATAATTACGCAAGGTTAGTTACAATTATGCACTGTAGTTTGAATGAATGTCATGCGTCGATCCGGATATCATTGAATTCGTCCCATCCAAAATTTTGGCCATTCGGAGTATGCGAGATATGAAAGTGTCATTGATAGTGTATGCAATGGTGGAGATGCATGAATTGGATTCAGTGATATGACTATTTGGGTGGACACAAAAAATTTCGTTGCCACTATGAGACATGAAAGCACTGCACAAGCTCGATTTGCAAGGGATGTAACGCCCTTGACCTAACCCGATCTACCGAATCTGAATCTCGGTGTTATGCCTTATATAGATGTAACTTAAATTTTTATTATTATTCATTGATGTAAACGTCTATTTATGAGTGTAACAGAATCTCTTATGGCGTACATTGTATGATTTCATTTACATTTTAGAATAATAAAATTGTATCAACTTATATTGTATCTCTTATGTTGTTGAGTACATATTGGATTGCTACTTAATGAACTTATGCGCAGACTCGAACACGTCATTTGCCTTCTACTGCATGCATAACAGCCCAGCACGCCACTCCCTTGGTGTAACCTTGGCATCGTCTCTCGACGTGTATTCCTTTACAAACCTGAAAACAGAAACAACTTTTGTTACTTCATAAGAGCATAGTGAGTTAAACCTTAGAATACTTTTTTCATTCATTCTACGTTGTATATGTTATTTTGCACATCTTTGGGATATTTTTTTATCTTTCTTCCTTCTTTAGCGGGTACAATACTGAGACTACCATCTTTCTTTCTTCAGAACCAATTTCTTCTCTTTTGAGTGTACTATACTTAACATCTCTCTACTTTCTATATTCTTTCTTAAATCTTACCTTATTATCAGACTTAATATCTTTTTCCATACTTACTAGTCTTATCATTTCTTTCGGGCGGGTAGATTACGCCTAGATATTCCTTACTTTAGTGCACTCTTTATATTTACTTTTAACTCATATATTTGCCTCGCCACATACTTTAGTGCACACTAGCCTTTCTATTCATCATTTGTAACTATATGTGGTTCGCTATTCATTTAGTGTCCGCCTAAAGGCATTGTCTTCAAATGATCATCACGAGATCTGTTCTTAAGATTTCGCCACAAAGGCGTTCCTTTCTAAAGATAGCCACAAAGGTTTTCCTTTTAGAGTCTCACCATGAAGGCGTCCTTTTAACAGTGTTTGTCACAAGGCATTCATTTAACTGAAATAGCCACAAAGACACCCTTTTAACAGAGATCGCCACAAGGGCTTCCTTTAACAAAGATAACCACAAAGGCTTTCTTTTAATAGAGATTTCCACAAAAGGCTTCCTTTTAATAGAGATTGCCACAAAGGCTTCCTTTTAATAGAGATTGTCTAAAGGCGTCCTTTCAGAGATAGCCACAAAGGCTCATTTTTATGGAAATTGGTGTTTTTGACAATAGAAATTCACCTAAACTCACCGTCGTAAGGTTTACCCCTCATTTTCTAGTACTCACCCGACCGTCCTTTAAATATTTTCCATATGATATCATAGCCCAGTCATGGTCTTACACTATATGGTCTTCAGAGCACCATAAACTTTTCTTTTTAGAGATTCGTGTTTTTAGTCCTGACAGATCCCTTTAGACGACTCTAGAGACAAACACAAACACTTCATGCAAATTCATACTTGATGGATTCATTCACATCTGACTTGTTCGTACTTGACAAATTCGTACTTGGCAGACTCATTGACCTCAGAGATCATTTCCATATTCCATACGAATCATTCATACAAGTTCATTATACATGCATAATACATTTGCAAGATTCAACTTAGGGACACACCTAACTTGCTTCTTTAACATCTCTAAACACCAGATAAATGCTTGGCAGCTGTAAAGAGACGTGTACGAGAATACATATATTTACATAGTCCATCATTTGTCCTTAGCCATTATGTTAGAGTGTAGCTGGTATCTAAATAATAACACTTGGCGCGTCATGTCTTCTTGGCGACGACCCTATTATCCGAGTTTTCTTAATATCTTACTAGACTTGTTTTTCCTAATGATTTATTCTTTTCTAATAGTCCAATATTGGTTACGCGTCCACTTAACACGTTAGGAGCATCAATGGTGTGGACAACACTTCACCATTTGAAGTAACACTTAGTTTACTTATTAAGTTCAGAGCTCGCCCAAATGCCAGACGTTATCCTACTTTTAAGGAAATCTTGTTCAAACATCATGGTCTTAGAGTTAGCTTAGAGGGGTACCTCACATTTCTTCTAGTCCTATTATCTCAAGAAAAGGAAGAGAAAAAAAATATTTTCTTCTTAACCTATCTTAAACGCTTCACTTAACCCTAAGTTTTTATTGAAACTTTTTAAATATTACATCAACCATTGGGTGGTCTTATCCAAATCTACAATTTCCAAGAAAATTAATTGAGTACCTACCTTTGGTCCTTAACTATCTCGGTTCTCGTTTGGTTGGTTCCTGACTATTGTTCCTTCCATCTTGACTGACTTAAAGCCAACCTTGTAGGATACCTTACACTACTAATGTAAACTCGCATCATAATGATCGTTTCCATTGTCCATAATGGAGTTTGCCCACTTTATGTACCATCAAAGCTTTTAATTTATAATGTTAAACTTTTTCAATTTTTCAATTTCTCTTTTCTTTGAAAAAATCAATTTCTAAACTTTATATTTTTTAGTTGAACTTTGTATATTTTTAAAATTTAGATATATATTTTTGAATTTTTAAATTTAGAGTTTTAAAAAAATAAAATTTAGGACAAATTTTGTAGAATATTTATTTTTGTAAATTTAATTTATTTTTTCAATTTTCTAAAATTTAAATACCTTTTTTAATTTCTTAAAAAATTGAAAATTTTTATATATTATTTTGACTTTTTAAAATTTATATTGGGCCATTTACCAATAAAAGCTTAATTTTTTTTTATAAATTTACCGAAATGGGCTCAGTATTTTATTATTTACCGGAATGGACCATTTTTCGGCAAATCGCGTCCATGCCAGCGCGATGTCAGGGGACGTGCCAGGAAATCGCGGCCACGTCAGCGAGCTTTGCTGATGTGGCAACAAATCGCGTCCTCGAGGGGGCGATTTGTTGCCCCGTCAGCAAAGCGCGCTAACGTGGCCGCGATTTCCTGACTTGTAGGTTTTTGGATTTTAGGGTTTAGGGTTTTAAGGTTTTTAGGATTTTTAGGGTTTTGGAGAAAAAAGTAAACAGATAAGTCGCGCCCACGTGTATGCGCTTCTTTATGGAAACATCTGCCCTTGAATCTACAAATGTTGAGCATGAATTCACTGAAATACTAATTCAAATACATCATGTGATCAGTCGAAAAGTACTCGAAGGAGGGAATGATCAAACAACATTGCCCAAGGGACAAACCATCAATGTCGGCTTTCAGGATGATGTTTCAGCTGTGAAGAAAGACTATTTTGCTCGCATAATTGTTAGATGATTCCGAGTGTCCAAATTTGCTTCCTCATTAAGCACAAGCTTTTCTCACCGTGATCTTTCTCGAGATCTTTCGTTGAAGACGAAGAAATCACAGCATTCTAGGGATTTTCTTATAGTTTATTCAGACAGATCTAGTTTTAGCATTTTAAATGTTTTTCATTAGTTGTGGAGAATAAATTTTAAATTAGCTATCATAATGTTTTGTATTTTCAAAGGAGTATTTTATGTAATATAACAAATAAATAGGGATAATTTAGGTATTATAAATAATTTAAATAATTTAGTGCAACTATATACATGAAATTTCATTAGATGGGCAAGTCGCGGCCACGCCGAGGACGTGATTTGTTGCCACGTCAGCAAAGCGTGCTGACGTGGCCGCGATTTGCCGGAAAAGGCTCATTTCGGTAAATAATAAAATACCGGGCCCATTTCGGTAATTTAAAAAAAAACTTTTTTTGGTAAATTGCCCATTTATATTCATATATTTTAAATTTTGATAAAAATATTTTTAAAACTTTTTAAATTATTTATATATTATATATAATTTTTTTTACATTTCTAATCAATATAATATTTATCATTAAAAAAAAAAAAAGACTAACGTGGTCCGTTCTAATAATATCACATGATAGTCTTAATTTTTTTAACACTGGAGGCGAATTTGGAATTTAAGCATCAATCTAAGAAGAAAAAATGTTTTAAGTAGCGAAGTGAATAATCATGGATTGATCGGGTGCCATGTTTTTTTATAATTTATGATTATACAAATACAACCATTCGCAAATCCCGTGAAAATGAATGGCTGATGAACTGCAAGCCACGTCAAAGGTAGCAAAATGATTCATCCACGTCATCCATAACGACAAACTGATAAAACGGATATAATGAATAAGATAACAGAGCTTTAGATAGAAGCAGCTAATCAACCAACCCATTTTCATTTTCTCTACAGTTATGGCTCCATCTTTGCTTCACTTTAAGACTGCAGCAGCTGTTGCTGTGGCCTCTGCAAAAGCTGCTGAAAATGACAACGTAAGTAGAGTTCAACTCCCGGACAAGACAAGGAACTCTCGGGTCCTTGTCCTGGGTGGAACTGGTCGGGTTGGAGGATCTACTGCCACTGCTCTTTCCAAGCTTTGCCCGGATCTTCGTATTGTCGTCGGTGGTAGGAATAGGTTAGAGTGCCAAAACCCAGTTTTTTAATTGTTTGGTTGACGAGAAAATGGAAGGAAATTGAGGTGAAAAAAAGAAAATGGAAGGTCTTTTGGTATCGATCTGGATTGCAAAATTCTGGAATTTTGGTTTATGCTAGCTCAGTGAAAGCAATTTTTTTAATAGATATTTTGTTCCAATTCGGCTTGGTAAAATATAAACAAAAAACCTATCAGTTGTTTGGTATTTGTACAGTCTTTTGTTATGCAATTCCTCAATTTTCTTAGTTAAGATGTTGAGTGTTGGAGTTATGTGATGACTAGGGAAAAAGGTGCTGCCATGGTGGCTACGCTAGGAAAGAATTCCGAGTTTGCAGAAGTCAACATTAACAACAAAGATTCATTGGAAGCAGCTTTGAGTGGTGAAGCCTCTTTATGAGACTATCTATATATTTTCTTTTCTGTATCTATATCATTTCTGCATGTTGTCGAACAAATTTGAAGAAATTTATCTGGAAAAGGTTCTAGGATACTCAAACCATAGTGAGAATGGTTTTTTTTTCTGCAGATGTGGATCTTGTAGTTCATGCTGCAGGACCTTTTCAACAGTCACAGAAGTGTACTGTCTTGGAAGCAGCCATAGAGACCCAGGTGAGGCAAAGGTAATTCTTAAGTATGAATTTCTTCTTTATTTCAGTGCCCTGTGTTTTTTTATTATGTGATACATAATGTTTTATTGTATGGTTTAGTACAAAGCGGATATGATAACTCGGAAATTGTTCTTGTTTATCATAACAGACTGCATATCTGGACGTTTGCGATGATACAAACTATGCGTTCCGTGCAAAATCGTTCAAGGATAGAGCAGTTGATGCAAATATTTCAGCCATAACTACTGGAGGAATCTATCCTGGAGTGAGCAATGGTATGGAAATTCTTTCTATTTGTTCCACAACTTAAGAGCAGAGAACTTGCTGGTATGTAACTTTCAGTAAATAGGGCTACATTAGTTAGTGACTAGCTAAAGCCTTATTGCATTGCTCACTAAACTTCTATCTTAATCCCAGAGAATATTGATGGTTTTGATATGACAGTGATGGCAGCGGAGCTTGTTCATGCTGCAAGAAGCGAAAGCAAGACAGAACCAGAGAGGTTAAGGTAATTACACCTTGCTAATGCTTATATGAAGTCCAAAAGTATTTCTTCTTGAAAATCTATTTCCATTTTATTACATCTTAAATGAATGTGCATTCTCAGGTTCTCCTACTACACGGCAGGCAGTGGCGGTGCTGGGCCAACTATATTAGCCACTAGTTTTTTACTGCTTGGCGAGGAAGTTGTTGCATATAATAAAGGTGAGTACTGAGAAATTTTTTTAAAAAATTTAATCTTTTTTACATAGTTTGAAGTTCTCACCATTTCTGTATAGGATGCATAACGTGATTTAAGTATTATTTGATCAGGACAAAAAATCAAATTAAAGCCCTTTACCGGAATGCTCAATGTAGACTTCGGAAAAGGCATTGGAAAGAGAGATGTTTATTTGTTGTAAGTTCTCTTAAGAAAGTCTTCTTCTCTTCTTACTTGGGTAAAACTTTCTTGCATAAGTCTGAATCATTAGTAATAATCTCTATACTTGTCTTCAAGTCCTGAACAAGTCTAGTATTGTTCCGTAGGATTTTATCTTCCGGCTCTGCCCGAGTACCTGAAGGGACAGAGTGGGAGCACCTCATAGAGTGCCTGGAAAGGCAAACCATGCGTGATTGTGCATGGCTGGACTCAAACCCATGCCCTACAGGGCATTTATGGGTGAGACTGCCAAGTCCAAAAATCTGTCAAGAAAAATGCTGGCATGCAATATGTCAAGTTTCAAATGACATTTTCTTGGCAATTTATATCTACTTTTGAATATAGATTTTTTTTTTTTTTTGTTCTCGGTGCTAACTGCTTAGTTCACATCGAATGTTGTTCGGTGTAGTTGTTCAGCTCCTATCTAGCGACCTTGTTTCCATTAGAACAACAAACACTGAATTATTTTTGCAGGAACTTACCTGAGGTACGGAGTGCTCATGAGATCTTAGAAGTACCAACTGTCAGTGCTCGATTTGGAACTGCACCTTTCTTCTGGAATTGGGGAATGGAAGCCATGACAAATCTTCTTCCTGCGGTATGCTCTTATATCATATGACATGGTTAATACTATCCTTGATAATGAGCCGCACTTTTCCGGCTTAGAGAGTGGCACAATGTATAAATTAATGAATATCAGCAATAAGAATTCTGAGATCCCAACTCCCAATCACGCTTTGAATTCTTAGAGGAAGTGATAACAACTTGGCTGATGTTCACCAGTGATAATCGATCAACTATTGGTTCAGATAAGATGTTAAAGGGCGGCAGCAATGTGTGACTTTCCAGGCTTTAACTTCAACTTTTGTACCAGACAATTAACAACGAAGTCCGAATTTAGTAGTTATGTTTTCATCTCCTTTAAACAAATGCATCCCATTATTATCAAGTAAATGTTGCAGGAATTTCTGAGAGACAGAAGCAAAGTCCAACAGTTGGTTGAATGGTTTGATCCACTAGTCCGAGCAGTTGACGGAATTGCCGGTGAGCGAGTTTCAATGAGGGTATGATACTAAAACTGAGCAAACTTTAACGGATAGTATTCCAATAGTGGTTTTATGCTACTCGATCATATGTGAATCAAATATTTTCTGTTAAACTTTTCCTAGGTTGATCTGGAATGCACAAATGGACGGAGTACACTTGCTTTGTTTAGTCACAGGAGACTATCTGTGTATGTAGAAAGCTTCTAGAAACAAGTAACTTTGTTCAATAAAGCCTCTGCCCTTAAAATCCCTTCAACATGTAACTTGTAGAAGGCATCAAGTTTAATTCATTCGCAGAATGGTTTTATTCGATGTCACAAAATAGATATGAAGAATATCGAATTCCGTATATTTCAGGGCAGTGGGAAACGCCACAGCTGCTTTTGCAGTAGCAATTCTTGAGGGAAGCACCCAACCTGGTGTTTGGTTCCCAGAAGAGGTACACAAAACAACTAAATACCTATGTTACCATGACTCAGTTGAGTGTCGGATTGTAGCCCCAGTACCTGACATATGTGTAATGGGTGACCTAGATGCACTTTAAGTTTATATTTAAAATGTTACTAAAAATGTTGCTTCAAAATGTTTATATAGCCTGAAGGAATTGCAGTTGAGGCTAGAGAAGAACTGCTCAAGCGAGCTGCAGAAGGAGCAATAGCATTTGTGATGAATAAGTAAGTCCAAGAAGTTAAAATCTCTCTCGACCCATCTTCCCGTCACACTCTTTCTCTAACTGAAGTTTTTGGTCCGCAGGCCACCCTGGATGGTTGAAACAGACCCAAAAGAGCTTGGATTAGGAATATATGTATGAGAATGCTCGGAACTTAGTCGCGTGCGAGCCTGCCTTTTTTGTGGTGAATTTTTGGTATGGATGAATTGTTGATCCTTGTGACTAAGGTCATGTCAGATGCTGGAAATTACATATGATTTGAGGGACTTGAGCTTGCAGTCTTCGATTCTAGGTTGAATCGAACCCATCTGAAAATCTTAACCCTACTGTAATTTTTGTTGTTAAAAATGTTGAGGATGTTCTTTGGAATACAGCTGAGGTGATGAAAAAATGTACCCAGTATCATCTATTTCTTGATTCATTAAAAGAAATTTTATGTTTTCTATTTCACATGTTTGCAATTTTATGTTTGTTACTGTAGGACATGTGAAACGAAGGAAACTGAAAAGGTTGGGTCAGGCGATAGATGTTAAAACATAGCATCAATACAACCTGAGTAGGAAAAGAATAATAATGTCATTTCCTTTAAAATCATTTTGGTCACACATTGCATTTAAAAAATAAAAATTGAATTCAAAATTTGAAAGTGATATTATTGAAAAAAGAGAATACACAAACTAATTAGTCAAAGCAAGAAAAAACCACACCAAAACAATTATCACCAAGTGAAGCCATCCCATCCGCCATTCAGTGACGCTCTTTGAAAGTATATCTTATTTTAGTTCCAAGCAACCATCCCTCTAATGGATCTAACCACAATATTATTATAGAAACCATTAATGTCGTAAGTAATTATTTTCTCATTTTTTTAAACGGACCAATTTACTCAACTTTAAAATTGAGAGAGATTGAAGACATTCTTTTACTTTTTATTTACATCAATTTTGTAAAAGTAAAAAGTATAAATCTATAAGGCTTAGTGATTTAATTTGGTCACTAACGTTTATATCTTTGTTAAAATGGGCTTTAATTGTATTTTTGAACCTTTTTCATCATCAACCTTTGTTCTTTTTTTTTAATTTGCTTTTTCTAACAGTTTTAATGAAAGCACTATTAAAAAGTTAACGGAATGATGTGAAATATTTTAATGAGATTTAATTTATTACTTAGATAACCTAATAAGATAATTGCATGTGAAAAATAATAAGATACTTAGATAACCAAATAAGATAATTGCATGTGAAAATAATAAGATAAATAAATAATACATTAAATTTAAAAATAACTCTTAATTTAGAGAAAATAAAACAAATATCTAAAAAATTAACTCAAGAGAAAAACTTATCGATAAACAAACATATGAAAGATTGAAACTTTTGAAAGTAAAGAAATATTGAAACCTTGAATTTATTCATTAAATCATTAGAAAATGCACTTGAAAAAAAATCAAAGGAGCCAAAAAGACATAAAAATACAATTAGTACAATTTTGACAAATATACAAACATTAATGGCCAAACTTATCATTGCACGGATCTATAATGTGTCTATCTTTCAAACATTAAACATACATACTTATTTAATATTGTGCACGTGATATTGTGTACAGTAAATCTTTGAATAGTAAATATTTAAAGTGAATATTAAGATAATATATATTAAAGGTGATTTGTATTGAAATAAATGCTTAATTATAAATAAAAACAATTACTTTCTTTTGGCCATAATAAAAAAAAATTACTTAGTGAATATTTAAAGTAAATATTAAGATACACTATTACTTAGTAGTGGTTATTCATTTTAAATATATATTTTAATAAAAAATCCTTTTATTACTTATAGGTAAATATGTTATGACTTAGAAAGTTTATATATTTAATTCTAAAGATATTTTTTTGATAAATTAGTTCAAAGATATTTAAACAAAATTGTTCTACCAAATTAATAAATTCATATGATTAGTATAACATATATACAAAATATTGATGAAGAATTTTTGAAATCATAATTTAAGTCAAAATTTGAAATTAATGGCACATTTATATAAAGTTGTTCACACTTTAAATTTTCTTATATATAGGTTGCTTGATTAACATGATTGCCTTGGATTATATTCTATCATTTCCTAATAAATGTCATGATTTGTGATTGAGTCTTAACTTGATTGGTATGAGTATTGTTGTCTATGCAGTAGGACGTGTGTTCCAGTGTATTGAAGCGTAAAATCTTAAATAGGTTGGGTAGCTCTCAGCATTAGGTTGAGAAAGGGCTATGGTATAGCTTTCGATTTTTTATTATTTTAATTTTAACTTTTTATGATATATTTAGTTTATTCATAGCACTAGCTCAATCTAAGTATTTTTTTTTATAATTGAAAATGGAAAATAAGATTGCTTGAATCCAAGCTGTTATCCTTTCAACTCAGTAAGTATGTTGCATTATTATTTGATATGATGATCAGATATCTGGAAAAACTTATAAAAAGAACTGTTTGTGTTGGTTGTATGTGATTTAAGTGCAGGAGCAATAGGCATATGCAATGGAAGAATTGCCAATAATTTTCCCACTGAAGAAGAAAATAAGAATCTATGATCCAGATGAGGCAACTCTCTAGGCTCTTAGAGAAACAAACATAGAACTCATCCTAGGTGCTCCAAATGAGGACCTTCAATATTTTGTCGTTGCCTCAACTATAAATGAGTGGGTTCAAAAGAACATAGGAGCCTTCTTACCCGCCATTAAGTTTCGATACATTGTCGTCGGAAATGAAGTGAAACCGACTGATGCAGCAACACTATATTTCTCCCTGTAATGCAAAACATTTACAATGCTTCGGTGTCTGTAATCTTAGATTAAATTAAGGTTTCTACATCAGTTGATACATCTTTGTTGGGAAATTCGAATCCTTCTTCAGTTGGATCTTTTAGTGCTAATGCAACAACTTACATTGCACCAATCATCAGTTTCTTGGCAAGCACTGGGCACCTCTTCTGGCGAATATTTACCCTTACTTTGCCTACATCAGTGACCCGAAAACCATCGACCTTAACTATGCTTTGCTTACGGCTCAAGCAACCGTAGTACGAGATGGCACATTGGAGTATCGAAACCTTTTCGATGCCACATAGGATGCCTTGTAATCTGCTGTTGAGAATGCCAGGAGTGTCAATACGGAGATTGTTGTATCGGAGGCAGGTTGAGCATCTGTCGTAGTGCTAAACATTAGTTTAAAGATTGGTTGAGGTTGTTAGTTTGTTGTCAAAAATTGTTAATTAGTTGGTTAGGAGCAGTTACCTTCATTTAGGTATATAAAATTTATCAGTGTATTCACTCAAGATAAGAAACATTCAATAGAAAATTACTCTGTTGTTTTCCTGGTTTTTCTCTATCAATATATTCATTCATGTATGATATCTAATATAGTATCAGTCGCCTAACCTCCTGGGGTCTTCATCCGCTGCTGCTCCATGGCTAATTCACAAGATTCCACGTCTGTTGATCGTTCTACTCCATCTTTTTCCAGCTCATGGTTGATTCAAGCTTTCCCTCATCACGACATAGTAAAATTAGATGAGAAGAATTTTATGCTTTGGCAGCAACATATCTGATTAATCACAGAAGGATATGAGCTGCAAGGATTTTTAGATGGTACACTACCTGCTCCACCTAGGTTCGTTGCATCTTCGGATGGTGTTCTGACTCCAAATCCAGAAGCATTCGTCTTTCTTCAACAATAAGCTTTTAACCTCTTGGTTGCTATCTATTATTAGTGCATCTTTATTGTCTTCTTTTACAGCCGCTAAAACGACGTGTGACATCTAGAGTATTGCCAACCGACTGTTTGCTGCCTCCACCGGTGTTAAAATTTCCCGAGTCAAACATGAGTTGCAGCCCCTCAAAAAAGGTGTGTTGACTATTACCGAATATGTAGCCAAGGTTCAGAACATTTGTACTCTACTTAAGGCATCTGGTTCTGTCGTTTCGGAGGCTGAAAAGGTAGAAGTAATTCTCACTGGTCTTTCGTCAGAGTTCGATGTCGTGTTAACTCTCGCATCATTTTCGTCGGAGACCCTCCCATTTCAAAAGTTGATTGATGCGTTGATGGAGCTAAAGAGTCGCCAAACACAAACAGTGAAAGAAGTGCCGATGCTTACGAACGTGGCTGAAGCGTCTCCAGCTGTGGCAGTGACCGAATCAGATTGTCGTTTTGGGCGTGATGGTCGCTTCTCGTCTGGCTCACGTGGGTGTGGTGGTTTTCGTCCTCGGATGCAGTGCCAGATATGCAGTCGGTTTGGTCATCTTGCACAAAGATGTTTCTATCGATTCAGCCGTGACTACGGTGGCCCGAGTGAACCAAGTCCGGTTTGATTTTCTGGCCAAAGTCTGCCTAGCAATTTTGCTAACCGATCTACTATTTTTGATGGACATGGGCGGCATCTGGAGACTGTTTCGATTTCGTGGGAAGGCTGGCCGTCGTCTTCAACGTTTGGGTCTAGTTATTCAAATGGTAGGGATTCTAATATTTGTTATGATGGTTTTGCTAGGTATTTTGATGTCCCACATATGCTGTATGGTTAGTATGACAGATTGCAAAATGAACCTGCGTTTAGGAGTAATTGGGGCCATGGTTTTGGGCACGGTATGGAGCGAGATTTGGGGCGCCATTTTGGGCGAGATATGGGCCAACAACAATTTGGACCAAATGCTGATGTGTCTAAGCCACCTATTCCAGGCCAGCCGTTTGGGCTAAACAATTCTAGTGGGCAAACAAATGCTGGTTCGAATTTTGGGCTAAACAATTCTACTAAGCCGCTTAATGGGCAGGCAAATGCTGGTCCGAATTTTGGGCTAAACAATTCTAGAGAGCCCAATGTCAATTATGTGGGTTTTAATGGTTCTCTACACAATAATGGTCCCGAGGTTACGTGGCAAACTAAACCACGTGCTTGAGTACTCGATATTGACTTTTCACAGGGTGTTGGGTTGCCCCGAATTCCTGATTTTCATGCATTTGATTTTTCAGTTGCTACACAACATAATTCTAGTTTTGATAACACTGTTTCATATGTTCCAGTTCCAGTAGGGACCTCATTCTGGTACCCAGATTTAGGGGCCACTCATCATGTCTGTCAAGATGCTTCTGGTTTAAATGCGACAACTCCATATTCAGGTACTTCTTCTCTGGTAATGGGAAATGAAACTCCCACTAAATTTCGTCTATTGGTAATACAGTTCTACCTACAACAAAGAAGTTATTACATTTTTCTAATGTTTCGTGTGTGCCCAGCATCCGAAAAAATCTTATGTCTGTGTCACAATTTGCTACTGACAATAATATTTTTTTTTCAAATTTCATCCGTCTTATTGTGTTATTAAGGATATCCAGACACATGAAACTTTGCTGTGGGGACAAGTTTGTGATGGTCTCTATCAATTTTCGGCCAGTTCGGCTGCTTCATCCGATTCCAGTCTTGTTATTCACAACACCGGGGTTCAAGAGTGTTTTTCTGATGATGATATTTTTACTCTGTGGCATAAAAGACTTGGTCATCCTTCTGCTACGGTTGTTAAACATGTTCTTGACAAGTGTCAAATTGTTTCAAATAAAAAATGCCTTGACAATATTTGTGTTGCCTGTCAGAAAGAGAAATCACATAAATTGCCATTTTCACATTCTACTACTAAATATATGGAATTGTTGGAATTGGTTGTTTCTGATTTGTGGGGACCAACCCCTGTTGCTTCTAAGGGTAATATGTATTATATTTCGTTTGTAGACATGTGTAGTCAGTTTACCTGGGTTTATTTGATTAAATGTAAGTCTCAAGCACTTGACTGTTTCCTTCAGTTTCAAAAAATGATCATCATACAGTTTGGGAAGAATATTAAAAATTTCAGAGTGATTGGGGCGGTGAATTTCGTGCCTTTACATCGGTTCTAGCTAGTCATGGGATTCTTCATCGGGTTTTTTGTCCATATACTTCAGAACAAAATGGGGTTGCTAAGTGTAAACACAGACATATTGTAGAAATTAGACTTATACTATTGGCCCAAGCTAATATACCTATGAATTTTTGGGGATATGCGTTCTGCAGTGCTGTTCATTTCATTAATCGTCTGCCTACTTCAGTTTTTAACGGTTAGTCTTTGTATCTGAGTCTTTATGGTCATGAGCCTACGTATGATCATTTAAGGGTGTTTGGTTGTTGTTGTTTTCCGTATTTACGACCTTTTGTGTCACACAAACTGAATTTTTGTTCACAACCATGTACATTTCTGGGGTATAGCTCTCAATATAAGGGCTATCATTATCTCACACCAGAGGGTAAGGTTGTTATTTCTCGTCATGTTGCGTTTGATGAAAGTCAATTTTTGTTTCATTCGTCTACTCTGGATACTGTTCAATCTTCTTCTAGGTATTCTACATATGTTCCTGTTGTTCGGACCTCTTCTGTTCAGTCTATGGCAGAACCCAGCAGCACGAATGTTCTGTCACCGGCTGTACATTTGTCTCCTGTCCCAAATTCACTGGTTGTACATTTGTCTCCTTTCCCAAATTCACCGACTGTACATCTGTCTCCTTCTCAAATTCTGATCGATCTATTTCGGTTGAGATCTTAGATCCGTCCACAGCAGATAGTCCGGTTGATCAATCAATGTGTCTCCGATTATTCCTTCTCATCCTACCAAAAATACGCATGCTATGTTACTCAGTCTAAAGCAGGAATTTTTAAACCTAGGGCCTTGTCAGTCGACATTGTAGATTTTGAACCTCGAACTATCGAGGAAGCTCTTAATCATGCAGAGTGAAAGTTCGCAGTTCAAGCTGAATTTGATGCTTTAGTAGCCAACTGTACCTGGGAACTGGTTCCTGTACCTCCTGGTAGGAAAGTAATTGGGTGTAAATGGCTTTTCAAAATAAAAAAGAATCCTGATGGGTCAGTTAGTCATTGGAAAGCTCGGTTGGTAGCAAAGTGTTGCTCTCAGGTTCCTAGGTCAAACCTGCTCCTATATAGACCATTTTATTTGTTGCTGTATCTAATGAATCGAAACTTCGCCAAGTTGATGTAAACAATGCTTGTTTAAATGGAGACTTGACTGATGAAGTCTTCATGCAGCAGCCTCCGGGATATGTTCAATTTGGACCAAATGGTGAATCATTGGTGTGTCGTCTAATGAAGGCTTTGTATGGATTACGATAAGCTCCTTGTGCCTGGTTTGAGAAGTTGAAACAATTTACTCTCTCTATTGGTTTTGTCTTATCTAAAACTGATGCTTATTTGTTTGTTAAAGATTCAACCAAATCAACCGTCTATATCTTGGTCTATGTGGACGATATTATTATTACTGATAGTTTGACTGATGAAATCAATTGTTTTGTTCAGTAGCTACATAACCAATTTTCTCTAAAGGATATGAGTGAGCTTCATTAGTTTTTAGGGATTGAGGTCAGTGGGTCCTCCATTGGTAGTCTTCACTTGTGCCAGCGCAAATACATTCGAGACCTTCTTGACAGGAGTTCTCTGATTAATGCAAAGAGTGTTCATACACCAATGGTTAATTCCTCGACTTTGTCTAAAGATGAAGGTGATCGACTTGTTGATCCTACTGAATATAGAAGTTTAGCTGGTGCTCTCCAATATGTGGTTCTAACTCGACCAGATATTGCCTATGTTGTAAATCGTATATGTCAATTCATGCATGCACCTACTACGGTTCACATGGTAGCATTAAAACTTATTTTGCAATATTTGCATGGTACTATCACTCATGTGCTGGTTTTCGACGATCCAACAGACTATCTTTAGTTGGATATGCTGATGCCAACTAGGGTCTTGATTTTGATGATCGTCGGTCTACTACGGGGTTTTGTGTTTATTTTGGTCATACTCCTGTTTCGTGGTGTTCTAAGAAACATCAAGTTGTGTCCTAGTCTACGGCAGAGGCTGAATATCGAAGTCTAGCAGCAACTTCTAGTGATATTGCATGGTTAGTTTCTCTGTTAACAGAGTTACAAATCAGTTCTGCTAATCCTCCTACAGTTTGGTGTGACAATTCAAGTGCAGTTGCTGTTACAGCTAATCCAGTCCTACACTCCAAGTTCAAGCATGTTGAACTTGACTTATTTTTTGTTCGTGAAAAGGTGACTAAAGGGTCTCTCATTGTTGGTGAAGTTCCAGCTTGTGATCAAGTTGCAGATATTCTCACTAAACCATTGTCTGCATCTTTGTTTGCTCGATTTCGAAGTTTACTTCGAGTCTTACCCGTTCAGAAGCTGATTGAATGTTAAACGTTAGTTTAAAGATTGGTTGAGGTTGTTAGTCTGTTGTCAAAATTTGATAATTAGTTGGTTAGGAGCAGTTACCTTCATATGGGTATATAAAATTCATCAGTGTATTCACTCAAATAAGAAACATTCAATAGAAAATTACTCTGTTGATTTCCTGGTATTTCTCTATCAATATATTCATTCATGTATGATATCTAATACGGAGAGATGACTATTACAATTGGCAATGCAAGCACTTACTATCAGAATTTGGTGAATCATGTTAATGGTGGAACTCCCAAAAGGCTTGGAAAACCTATAGAATAAACTTATCTGTCCGCAATGTTCGATGAAAATGAGAATGGTCCGGCTGAAACCAAACGCCATTTCGGCCACTTCTACCCTAACAAGCAGCCCAAGTATAATTTTAGTTTCAGCTAATTGGAGAAGGGAAAGCTGTAGACAAGTAATAAATGTTAGCAAAGGTAGTTGAAATTTTATATGAAGTTCAAGTGGTATTATGTCTTGATGAGGTTTACCAAGTTTTAGAAATCTAAAATTTGCTATTATTATCACGGGTAGCCTTTAAAAACACACTATAAATACATTGAAAACAAAGGATACACTAAACATTAGAGCTATGAGTATGTAATTAATTGTTAGGGTTGTGATCCCTTGACCTTTCCCCCAACAATGCATTATATTCTTCTCTGAGGGTGTTGTATGTGTGGGTGAGGTTATGGAAAGCTTGTTTCTTCTCATCCAGGTTATCATTCTTCTTCTTCTTCATGTGCAGGTGAAGCTTGAGAGCTTGGATTTGTGTGTTGAGGTGTTGGATCTTTTGTGTTTTCTCCTCATGCACTTTCTGCAGTGTTTCCAACTCCGATACGGCTTGAGCTTGAGCTTTTAACAGCACAAAACAACGCCTTTTAGTATATATGAGTGTAAAGTGAAAGAGAAATAAAAAGAAAGTGGTACCTGGAGGATTATTGCAGGAGCTGTTACTGCGACCTTCCATGATGTTTACAGATTCCTTAACAAAATATTTTTAACAATCAACTAAATTAAATCCAAGATAAAACTGGATGGTATGAAATCCTGAAAGGTTTACATATGTATTTCCTATTGCAGTTTGTTCTGTGAAGGCATTATAAGCCATTTGTCCACATATGCCAGAATTACACTAGTCTCTTTCTACAATCTTCCATTCTTTTTTAGATATGAGTCGACTTTGAATCTCTTGACTCTACTACATCTCTATTTCATCAAATTTTCTCTCGTCAGAATTATGAGTGCTCTATTTTGCATCAATGGAAGTATGAACTAAGTCCGCTGACGCATGCCGCCAACGTGTCAACATGTGTGCCCAAAATTTTTTATTTTTTCTTAAAAAAAAAAAAAAACTGGTCATCCAATTGCCATCTTTACTTGGTAGCCTCCATTTGAATTTTTTTTTACACAATTTAGAGATCATAAACTTTTAAATTGGATGATATTATGCATTTAAATGCGCTGCAGTGGGATATGGAGGATTATGCTCTTAATTAACGTTGGAATATGTATACAACTTCTTAATAAAAAAATGAAATATCGGATTAAACATAGAAACTTGATGGTATCAAAGTTTATGTTCTATAGAAAAACTTAAGCAGCAGCAGTTAATACATACATACAACGTAAATCTAGTGGCAAAGCCTTCTAGGAATCGCAAGAGGTAACTGGTAAGTAAAAGTGTAAAACAATGGTTGATAAACTAACCTTTTAGAGTAGTGTGGATATATCCATGAAAGTGCAGATTGTTGTGTATCTTTTATTTGTTGGGGTAACAATGGAACAACTTTTACGACTTTAATATGTGAAACTGAAACTTGGAAAGGTTAACACCGACACATGACAAAAAGGTGTGATGAGATGAGCGCATCTTCTTTTTTTTATGGAAACAATATATTGAAAGCCATATAGATTTTAACGCACAGATATGCTGAGCCCAAGGACTGTAAAAGCCAAACACACGTCCAACACCTTCCACTTTTGATTCAAGGAATCATCATGAAAATTAAAATAATCAAATTTAAAAATAACTAAAATGTTCATATTTGTAAAATAAAAAATAAAAAATAACTATATTTATAAAAGTGAAGGATAAAGAATCGATACCATCATCATCGTTATAATTATTGTTGATGCACAAATTAATCAAATAGCTAAAAATGGATTATAAAATGACCTAAAATTGGGTTAAAAGAAATATATATATATAATTAAAAACAATTTTTAATTAAAAATCCCAAATTAATTAAGGAAAAGGCAACAGATCCATTTTTCTTGGGCTTTAAATTGGATTGATTTTCGTATTTTGATGGATTCGTCTATCTTTCTATTCAAGTTATAAAGTTAATCGCTTGACTAATCCAATCATAGTTCAGCATCATCATCATCAGCTCCAGCTTCTTTCCATTTCTCCCCTTTTTGAACAAAACAATTGCCAAACCATCAGTGCTCGGGGTGAGCAATCAAGTCATTGCGCAAGGCAATCTTTCAATCTCTAATATGCTACGTGACTCGAATTTCAGCTTGAAGTTTGGGTATGGCTCGATTGCGAGTCAAGTCAAGAAATTAGATGATCAATCATCCTCTGACTAAAACCTGCGAGGTTACTCGATGGACTTGCTGAAATGGGCACTTCAGGAGCCAGACACAGTTGCAGGTTCCTTTTCTTCCTCCTCTCCTTGTTGGTCAGCATGATCTGTGGATGTTTGCTTTCCCTCGAGCCATTTAGGAGAGAACTTAAGCTCAACAACCGTTCTCTCAAGGTGTTCAGTGGCTCGGACAAGTTTAGGATTTTGCTTTAAAAGGACAAGTCTAGGATTCAAAAGTCCCAAAATGAACCAAAACATAACTAATTTGTCAATTATAACAAATTCACATGAAAATATACTCAAGACATAAAAATCCACATAATGGCTTAGGTACATATCCAAAACTAAGTTCAAAAGCAAGAAATTATAAAGATTAATGAGTGTAGCTAAGGCGCAAGGTCTTGGATGCTGGCGCAACTGAATCAAGACTTGTATGCACTCCCATTATCTATGCATAGAACAAACAATTCGTACGCTGAGCTTTTTGAAGCTTAATGATGCTAACATAATCAAGTTAATAATATATAACATTAAGACATGCTAACATATAAAAAGATTAAGTATATGTGTTTCACATAGTCAATATAATATTAAATTGGCTGTTTTAATACATTTCTAATAACACAATTCAAATCACTTGATATATCTAAACCATACTTGGACATTACCTCAAAACATTACTTAACATATTTTCATGTATCATGATCATCGACAACTCCAATTCATAACTATTATTACCATATTAAATCATAATCAAAATATGCCCCTATTATCCAAATGTGGAACCATGAATGGATATACAAATTAAATCCCTATAATATGCCTCAAAAGTTGCACACAAGCGTTAAGTGGGCAAAGGTGAGCTAATGTGTGTAAAAACACAATTTCCCTTAACAAACCAGTAATGCAAATGTAAATTTGCACAAATTCCAACATTGCTTGATAGGACGTTTAGTATTAACATATGTCTTAAGACATCAAGCATCACCAATTATCATCAAACGTTACAATAATCAATCCTACGTTTTGCACAACAAACATTTAAATGTTAATTACATGCTTTCCCAATAATTTACCATAATCTAATGTCTAAACATGATTACGACAATAGCACAACTCAAGCATGAGCCAATATATAGCCAGCAACACAGCATCATTAGTAAAACCTAATCTATATTACTTCATCAAGTCTATTTGAACTGTTAGTACAAAACTTCGATGAGGAAAATCTCAAACACACATACAGAACACGAACAACAACTTGAATAGAAGAAATAGGACAAGGCTCTAAGGCGTATATCAAGCCAATATCTTTAAGGTACTATTCGTCTTTTCCTATACTCGGTGTGAAAATGAGTTTCAAGCAAATGAACCTCGAGGATACAATGAAGCCCGATGACTATCTGTGTTTTGCATTGGCGAAAATAGTCCACTAAGCACTAAGCAATGTATAACAAGACAATCAATTTCAATAAAGAATTTTTGCACTAACTCTTTATAGAACAATCTAATAACATTAGAAGATGGAGAAAAGGTAGAAATAATTTTTAGAGTTTGTTGGTATGATTTCTAAATGAAATCTCATTCCTATTTATAAGAATTTTCATGTCTCTTCATAAAGACATCTTTCAATAGGTGTCTTTTCTAAATAATCACATATCTAAAAGAGACATAATTATTCATCTAATATCTCTTGATTAAACATAACTATTCAAATAATATTGTTTGAATAGTTATAATTCTTTGTCAAAAATCAAGCCATATAACTTTTTACCAATAACCAAAAGATATAACTTTTGATTAATTACACACTTTCATTTATAGTTATTGGAACACTATAAATATTTGAAAATGTTTCAACATGAATTAAGCTAGCACAAACAAAACAACAACGCCTTCGCAATCTTCTCCTTCCCTTTGGCCTTAGACGAATCGACCACTTCCTTTGCTATAAACCACAATCAAAAAAAATAAAACAATGTTAGAGAAATATAATCAAACATCAAATCCTTCTAAAACTATTAGTGAGATGCAAACTGATATAGTGAAATATTTTCTCACCTTTTTTGACAACTCAAGAGAACTCCAATCTAACCCATTTGAAATCAAAATCTAACCTCAAAATGAAGTTTAGAAACTCCTAAACACTCAAAATCGTTAACAACACTAGCTCCTAAGCTCTCTCTTTCTCTAAAACTCTCCAAGCACTCAACCAAGGCATCTTTAGAGAACTCTATCAAAACTAAGATCAAACTTAAGATTCAACTATCCCACTTGATTCTAAACTCAAATCTAATAACATAAAGAAACAATAGATTCAAAGCTTTCTCACTTTACCTTGAAAAATGCTAAAAATGAAATAAAAATAAAAACAATAATTTTCAATTTTTAGACCTTATAGATTATGGTTAGAAATCATTTTATCTTGCTGGAAAATCAAAGAATGATCAAAGAAATCAAAAGAAAACTCTACTCCTCATCCCTTCCAAAATTGGCAATATGATCGATTGAGAGGGTCGCACTAGCGACCACTATAACGCTCCTGATCCGACTGAACTTCCAAGTCTTGTTTGGGGTGTTACAAAGCCAAACAACAACAATTAAATTGGTTACATCAAAATTTATTATTGGTTTTGTACTATGTTTAAGTTGAAGATTTAGTCTCTATCCTTTGAATAAATCATTTTTAATTTCTATACTTTTCAAAATTTAAAATTTTAGTCTTAGCTTAAATGGTAGTTATTAAGTCCGTCAACTAAAGTGGCTTCATTTTTTGTGTGTATGTGAATATTATGTGAAAATAACTAGCCTATATGGTATGACACATGTGATAATATTTTTCGCATAAGATTTTAGAAATAGTAAAATTTAAATTACCGAATTTAATAACTACCTTTTGGTCAGAATTGAAATTTTAAAATCCAAAAAGCACGCGAACTAAAAATATCAAATAATAATATAAAGATTAAGTTTGCAACTTATTAATATTATAGGGACTGATAGTTTAATTTAACTGCAATTTTAATTCAAATAAAATCATGAATACTAACTGAAGTAGAAGAAATATGTAATTTATGATTTAACTACTGTTTCTCATTATTGGAAATAATAAAAGGTATGCCACTTGATTTTTTTAATATGTTTCATATTATATAAATATCAAAATAATGGATGAAAAGCTAGGTGTTTTTTTAAGTATTTATATTTGACACATATTTTAAAATTTTAATATAAGATATAATTATTTAAATATATAGAAAAGTTAAACATACGTGCCTCGAACATATTTATACTTAGTAGCTTCAAATAATGAAAGATTTTAAAATCCATAGCGTTTTATAGGATAAATTAATCATATATGTCAAAAAGAAAAAGTTTATTAGTTAAATAGGTCATTTTTTAAAGAAATATATCGATTTTAGAGAGTGTGTATGAAAGTTGGACTTGTTTTCTGATTAGGCAGCAGGAAAGGCAGCTGGATGCGCTTTCCCTTTAAATATTATTTTTTGATTTTTTTTAATATAGTTAGTTTTTTTTATCAGGTGGTTAAATATTAGTGGTTTTATCATTAAGTCTCAAGTTTGATTCTTCTCCTACTCACATTTGTATTTTTTATTTTATGTTGTTTTAAGCTTTTTATTATTTTTAATTAATGTTTTTAACATATTAGCTCCTTTGGTTAAATGGTTAAATAATAATAATTTTATCCTTGAGTTTCGGTACAATTCCCCTCTTCTAAACACATTTGTAATTTTTATTTCATGCTTTTATTTTAATTAATAAATATATTGTTTTCAATTTTTTATTTTTAATTCATCTTTTAATTGATATCTTTTTAATGAAAAATCAAATAATAAATATGTAATTATATAATAAAAATATATATTTTACATATATCATTATGTTAAAAATATTTGAAATTAATAACTCCTTTATATATAATATAAACATCAAATAATTTTTTGATATATTTTCTTTATAATATTTATATACAAATATTTATTTTCTCTACGTATATTGTGGGTATGGTGATTTCTAATATTGTAAGATGAAATAGTTATTCAAATATAATTATTATTTTATATGTAAAATATTTCAAATATCATTGTTTTTCATCTACATTGTGGGTATGATATTTCAAATATTTTTATATGTGAAATATTTTAATTAATTATTTCAAATACCATTATGTTTATATGTGAAATATTTCAAATACACATACAAAAATATATAATACTAAAATTTACTACACTTATGATATGGATTGAAAATTAAATATTACACATATAAAAATTATATTTACTAAAATAATTATATTTGTAATAATTATTTAATTTTATGAATAAAAGAGATATTAATTAAAAGATGAACTAAAAATAAAAAAATTAAAACAATATATTTATTGATTAAAAATAATAAAAAGTTTAAAACAATATGAAATACAAAATACAAATGTGAGTGGGAGAAGAATCGAACCCCGGACTCAAAAACAAAACCATTAATATTTAATCATCTGACCAAAGATACTAATTATATTATAAAAGTAAAAAAGAAATGCAATTCAAAGTGGGTGCGCTTTCCTGGCAGCGCTAGACGTACTTTCACACACACTCTTCAAAATCGGTCTATTTCTATAAAAAAAAGGCCTATTTAACTTTTTTTTTTGTATATATTACTAATCTAGCCCATTTTATTAATCAATATTGCATCAACTTTTAAACCTCAATATTTAAAAAAACATCCTCCAATTTTTTTTTGGTGAACTATAAGAGGAAGGTAAAGCCCTAACAACAATGCTACTAGTGCGACTCAAGCCTAAGCCACACTTGAGACAATGAATACCACACCTGAGACAATGAATATCCTGACCATCAGACCAACACACAAAGTTCAAAACATCCTCTAGTTTGATTACAAATTATTTACATGTATGCACAAAAAAAATCATTAATATAATATTTTGAATGAAATTAATTAATAGTTTTTTCTTTTCAAAAAATTAAATTAATTAATGGTTGAATTTTCTAGACTGCTTCAAAATACATCTTTTCTATAAGTTACTGTTAATTAAATAATGACTTAATATATAATTTGATATTTAAGTTTAATATTTTTAATGTGGTACTTGTGTTTTTTTAAATTTGATATTTGTATTTGACAAAAGGTATATATTTTGATACACAAAGGTAACCGTGTTCAAAAACTTTTATATATATTTCTTTTATAAATGCATACATTTATCAACATTGTAAAATATTTTAAAACAATTTTCAATATTTAAGAACGAGTTAAATGTGATCTTAAAACACTTTGAGTTATTAGATGGGGCACATCCAAGTTATAAAAAAAGTTCAAAGTTTGTCGGCTAAAACGAAGTCTTTCGACTTGAGAAATATAAAAGTTTCATAATATATTAAAAATTTAATCAATTTAAATAAAATCATTAAATAACATAAAAATAACTTCAAGGTTTTAAAATCAACTTAGAAGCATTTAGAAACACTTTTCGAGTGATCGGAGGTGTTCGAGGTTAAATACCAGCTTTGGGGAGCTCAAAACAACCAAAATAGTGCAGTAGCCTCATATCGATACCTAACCCCTAGGTATCGGTACCTAGACCACGTACTATAACATTTCAGCTACTGACTTGTTCGAGTGTGATGTCTATGATAAGGGTACTAGACCCTGGGCCCCTGAAACTGAAAATAGGTAAAAAAACACTTTAAAAACATAACCAAACATCACTATATCATTTCATTATGAATCAAAACATTATAAATCAAAATTTAAAATTATTTAAACTCAATTACAAAGCATAAACACATTCATGGGTAGAATAACATTCACAATGGTTAAGAAAACTATAAAGAATTTAAACATGCTATTCCACCTTACAACCTTACATACAAAATGAAGCTTTGTATACATGCCACCTAATTTAACTCAAATAACATTCAAATATTTAAAATACAACCTTAAAAGTTTGTCTGGTGATGCAATGCTCCCAAGCTATCATAGCGACTTCTCGACAAGGCCATATCTACACGTTTTAAACCACTAACGCGTGAGCTTTAAAAGCTCAGTAAGTAACAAGGATAATCAAACTTATCCTACGTCCTTATTAATGTTGAGTCCTTCAATGAAATACCTTACCTAGCTCATTCATGCCATATTTTAATCAGTTTATTAATTTTTACCAAATGAAGGACTCAACTTACCACTTCAGGTTTTATTAGTTGATTATCCAAGTTCCATATGAGAAATTTGTTAGTACAAAAATTCAATGAGGAAAATATCGAACACACAAAAGCAACACAAACAACAAGTCGAACAAAAAACGAAGAAATAAGACAAGGCTCTAAGGCATGTATCAAGCCACTATCTTTAAGGTTCTATTCACCCCTACCTATAATGGTGTGCAAATGAGTTTCAAGCAAATGAACCTCGAGAATGCAATAAAGCATGATGATTATTTGCGTTTTGCATTGACTTAAATAGTAAGCACTAAGCAATGTATAACAAAAAAATTCAATTTCTATAAAGAATTTCTACAATAGCTCTTTATAGAACAATCTAATAATATTAGAAGATGGAGGAAAGATAGAATGTATTTTTAGAACTTATTGGTATGATTTCCAAATGATATCTCATTCCTATTTATAGGAATTTTCATGTCTCTTTATAGAGACATCTTTCAATAGGTGTCTTTTCTAAATAATATCTTTAAAAGAGACATAATTATTCATCTTATATCTCTTGATTAAACATAACTATTCAAATGATATTTTTGAATAGTCATAATTCTTTATCAATAACCAAGAAGATATAACTTTTGATTAATTACACCCTTTCATTTATAGTTATTGGAACACTATAAACATTTGAAAATCTTCCAACAATCTCCCCATTTTCAAAATATTTTAGATTTTGATAATATTTGAAATCAATTTGCATAAATGAAGGTGTCTTACGATTGAGCCTTCACTTAGTGAAAACATGTTAAAGTTAATCGAAATTCCATGGTAGACTAAGCTTTGAACCAATTATTCCATTTGATTAATTGAACACATCTCACATAATGATTTCAACACCGATCAATGCATAGTATCTAGAGACACTATAATGGCCATGTGTTTGTGTCCTCTTTTCATGAGTGTTGTCAGAGCCAAGCTCTTTAGCTTCTAGAACCGACCACACTTCCACTAAGATAGGTAGACCCCATCAAGAGTGTTTTTGTAATTATAACACTTTAACATATGTATGTTATGAGTCTATTAAGAGTATATTACTCATCCTTCCCTTACCATTACGGGTACCTAGCACTTTAATCTTAGGATTCATTTATTTGTAGTGCTAGCAATCACATACTAATTATGTACTTTGTCTCATTAAACTTAAAACTTAACGTTATACCAAGAGTTGAATCAAGTTTCCATCTTGGGTGATTCTAATTAATGGGTTTGAGTCCCATTCCTTTTCAGGTCTTGTTGAGTACATCTCTAGCAAGACTTTTTATCAAAGGATCCACCAAATTTTCACTTGTCTTCACATAATTAATAGTGATCACTCCATCAAAGATTAATTGTTGGACATAGCTATGTCTTAATCTAATGTGTTTAGACTTTCCATTATATACTTGGTTATATACCTTTGCTAGAGTAGCCTCATTATCACAACGGATAGAAATAGTTGAAATTGTTTTAGGCCATAGAGGTACATCATAAAGCAAATTTCTTAACCATTCTGCTTCTTTAGATGCAACGGCTAATGCAAGAAATTTGGCTGCCATAGTGGAATCAATAATAAATTTTTGTTTCTTAGAACCCTAAGAAATGGCTCATCCACCAAGAATGAAGATCTATCCACTAGTAGAAGCATGATCTTCCAAACTTGTAATCCAACTAGCATTCGAATACCCTTCTAAAATTAAAGGATATCAATTATAGAACAATAAATAGTTAATATTTTTTTTAAACACCTAAGTACTCTATTCAAAGCTTGTCAATGCAAACTACTTGGATTACTTGAGTACCTACTTAATTTCCCAACAACATATGCAATTTCTGGTCTTGTACAAGTCATTATTTACATAAGACAACTGAGACTTGTATATTTCAATTGATTAATTTTTCTACTAGCATTAGATACTAATTTTATTTGAGGATTCATGAGTGTAGATGTTGGTATAAAATTAAAAGATAAAACTTTTAAGCACATTTTCAATGTAATGTGATTGTGATAAAGCTATAGTGCTTTCCTCTCAAGTTATTTTAATCCTAAGAATAACATCTGCTACACCCATATCCTTCATAGGAAAGTTGTTTGAGAAAAATTTCTTTGTGTTTTTATTTGTTCCAAATATGTGCCAAATTTTAGCATGTCATCTACATATAATAAAATTATGATACCTTTTCCATTTTCAAATTTGCTATATATACACTTATCAGATTCATTTATTTTATAGCCATTAGGTAGAACAACCTTATCAAACTTTTGGTGTCATTACTTTGGGTTTGTTTAAGTCCATATAGAGATTTAACAAGCTTACATGCCTTATGCTCCTGTCTTGGAACAACAAATTCTTTAGGTTTTTCCATGTACACTTCCTCTTCCAATTTACCATTTAAAAATGCAGTTTTAACACCCATTTGGTGAACACCAAAATTATACATTAAGGTAAGTGATATTAAGAGTCTAATCTAATCTATCACAGTTCGTTGTAGCAGATTAAACCATTTTTCTATACTTAAAGAGCTCGTATAAATGCAATTTAGTTATATTTTTACTTAGTTTCCATTTTTAGTTCATAAATAATAAGAAGTGTAATTTGAGTCATTTATATGACCTTAAGGGCCAAAATAGGCCTAAAGGAAGGCTATCGTATTCGGTGAGTGTGTAGGACATCATTCGAAGGCATAAGAAAACGAGACTGGTCGCGATGTTGCAACACAAAGTGTTGATGTTGCAACATAATGAGCAGAGCACTCAAAACGAGCAAACTACCTTCAATGTCGCGACATACCCAAAGGGGTCATGACACAACCCTGTAATCAAGCTTTAGCTCGTAAACTACCATCAGTGTAGCGACACAAGTCAAAGGGAGTCGTGACACCGCTTTGACGGGAAAAATTAATGAGCCAAGGGCATTTTGATCCGCACAACAAACTTTAGTGCAAAAACGTCAGTCGAATTAAGTCAACAGACGACGACTAACCCTAAGCTTATAAATAGACAACTCTAAACACTTCATAGACAACTTTTATTCAAGTTTTAGTAGACGTCTTTCATTTAGTTTTATTTTCAATTTCTTTCTAGTTTATTTTGTACTTAGATTTCTTTTATCATTGTAATTTTATTTTAGTTTCTTTTTCGTTCTTCGAGGAATATGATTTGTGGAAACAATCGACTCTTTGCAGGGAATATGATGTTTATTAGATCCATAAGGAACTAACCCTTTTATAGGAGATTAGCGAGTAGATGTGGGAGTAATTAACTCTTATGTAAGGTTTCCCAGCAGATCAGCTGATTAGGATAGGGAGAACTTAAAACCCTAGGCCTGACAACCCTAGAAAGTCATCTAGGTGGGAATGAACCCAAAATCGGTCTAGACTGTGAGGTCGAGAGATAAGTAATTCTTGTCGACTCATTAGTTTAGTGGAAGATTGAGAGATCCTGTTAGGTTAATGACTAGTTGATTGAGTAGAACCCAAAAAAAGGAGTTAGTTTTGACCACTGAAATAAGTTAGTCTTCTGTCCTTAGAATTGATAAAATTTATAAATTATTTTCTCTTCTTTGTTTTTATGCATTTTAATTATTTCTATAAAATATGATTTTTCATCACCCTAGGATTCATCGTAATATAGTTTAATTAAATTACTAATTAGATCTATTAACGTAGAGATTAGAATTAGTTTAATTTCGCCTCCCTTGGATACAATTCTCAGAGTACTCAAATACTTCGTTCTATAAATCTATATTACAACCTGACCGTATACTTGCAGAAACTACCTAACGATTATATTTGGTTGCAGGATTTACACTCTATACGTTAGTATGTCTGGAGGCAATCAAGTTGCTGGCGTCGTTGCCTGGGAGGCAACGCCACTAGATTAGTTTAATTTTTTATGTTTAATAGAATAATTAGAAAAATTTTAAATTATAGATACGATTTTAATTTTTAGTTGTTTTTCTTTTTCTTTACTTGCATTTTTGCTTTTTCTTTGTGGTTTTAGTGCATGACTTGAAATAAGGGCACACCCATAAAGCCGACCACTAATCTAGAAAGAGTTATTCATAGAAATCGTGGACAACAACAACAGTAGATGCAGAATAACCCACCTGCTACTGTCAATCCACAACACGAAAATTCATTTTTTGATATTCTTAAATTGCTAGATCGACCACCACCACTATCGCAATTACCGCTAAAGCAGTAGATGGCTCAAGAGGAACACACACTGGGAGATTACACATTACCAACCTTTGACGCAGTACAAGGTAGCATCACAAGGCCGACTATAACCAAAATAATTTTAAGATAAAGCCGACAATGATCCAGATGATACAAAATAACCTATAGTTCAAAGGGACAATAAAGGAGGACCCGAACTAGCATATAAAATGATTTCTCCAACTTTGTGATACCTTTAAGTCTAACAAGGTCACAAATGATGCTATTCATCTTTGGTTGTTCCCTTTCTCCTTAATAGATAACGTTTTCTCTTGGTTAGACTCGCATGCACCAGGATCCATCAAGACATGAAACGAACTTTCAAAGAATTTCTCATACATTTTTTTTCCTATTAGCAAAACGATCCAACTGAGAAGAGAGATTGCCATATTTAAGAAATTAGAGAAAGAAAACTTTCACAAAGCTTGGGAAGGATTCAAGTCGCTGGTACAAAGATGCCCTCACCATGGTTTACTTGATTGGTTACGATTGCAGATGTTCTATAATGGGCTAGATGTACAATCAAGATTAGGACTAGATGGAGCCGTAGGAGGAACTTTGATAAACCAGACATAAGAAGATGTGTATGATCTGATAGAAAACATGGTAATGAATTCCTGCCAATGGCTAAATGGGCGATTTACTTATGGCCAAAGACCATCCACAGTTAAAGTTGTCCATATGGAAGACAAGTATCAACAAATTTTGGACAAACTTACCCAGATCTAGTCAACATCTAGTAGGTCCACAATATATGGTGCAGATAGACCAGTTGGCCAGTATCCTAAGAACCCAACCGAGAATGTAAATTACATTAGGAATGGGGGTGGAAATCCCTATTCAAATACTTATAATCCTAGTTGGGGAGATCACCCAAATCTAAGATGGGGTGGCAATCAAATAGGAGGTAACGGTCCTAACCTAGTTAAACAAAATATTACTTACCAACCTCTATATTTGTAGAAACCTCAGGAAAGGGCCAACCCAAAAGATAGACTAGTTTGTGGTCAATGACTGGATCGATTTGAGGGAGAGATGCAGTCAATGCGAACAGTTGTAAGACACGAACCACATTAACAAAACTCGAAGATCAAATGAGCCAATTAATGAGCATGGTGGGAGACATCAAACGAAAAATTGGTACGGACATTCCAAACAATACTGAAAATAATCCGCGAAGAGAAGGGAAGAAGCAAGTGAAGGCAATAGCGCTCCGGTCAGGTAAAGTATTGAGTAGCCTGAATAGCCCTACTCAAGAGGAAGGTGATGGGGAAGCTAGAGATCTTCAAGACGAAATCCCTCAAAACTATGATGCTAAACCAAAGCCAGAAAAGGTAGTCGAGCTAGCAGTTGAGTCGGAAGCCAAACAAAACGTAAAACCTGTACTTAAAAAGGTACCATTCCCTTTACGGCTAGAGGACAAGTTGAAATGGGATGAAGCGAAGTTCGTAAGTTTTTTAAACTTATTTAAATCGCTTAGCATTAATTTACCTCTCATCGAACTAATCGAAAAATTTCCTAAGTATGCTCAATTTTTAAAGGAAATAATGGCTAGGCGTAAGAAAATTAAAACGAAAGAGTAAGTTAACCTATATGCATCCTGTAGTACGATCATTACCAAACAAATACCCCTTAAATTAAAATCCCCGAAAGTTTTACTATTCCAATAAAGATAGGGAACATTCATTTCAGTAAGGCCCTATGTGACCTAGGAGCCAATATTAATTTAATGTATTTATTGATATATAAGAAACATAGGTTAAGGGAGCTCAAGAACACACATATCACACTATAGTTATAATAGATCTTCAGTTCAACCGAAAGGGGTGCTCGAAGATGTGTTGGTAAAGGTGTGTGATTTTATCATCTTGGTCGATTTCATAATTTTAGACTTCGGGGAAGACCGTGAGATACCTATTCTGCTAGGGAGACCTTTCTTAGCCACATCTAGGTCAACCATCGATTTAGAAAACAATGAATTAATCATGAAAATCAATGGTGAAATTGAAAATTTTAAATGTGGTCACTAATAGAATAAGGAATGTAGAATATATTTAGGGAGAACATGTTATAATACATCTGTAAATTTCCCTAGAAACCTTGATCAAGGAAGGGTATTTTCTATGCTTCATGCAGGTCGAAAGATTAGGTACAAAGAACAGGACAAATGGAGTAAGGTGGAGTGGCACGATGGAGGCTGGACCAATTCTGATAGACAACCAATAAATGAAGCGTCTATGAATAGACTAACAGAGCTGAGAGACGAATCTGGCAGCAACACCTGATCTTCCTTACATTATTTTAAACTTTTTGTAAATTATTGTATTTTAATAGACTTAAATATTAGTAATTGGATAGGAATGGGCCTAAATAGGTAGATTAGGACTTAATTTTCTTTACATTTCTTAGAATTAGGATATTTATGTACTGAACACCTTGAAATTCAAGAGAAAAAGGCCAAAACAAGATCGGGCTCGCAACACGATATCTTTGTGTTGCAACACTGAGTCTAGAATAATTTTTTTCAAAAATTAAGTCAATGTTGCGACACGAGTACCTAAGTGTTGCAACATCGAAGACAATAGCCCCAACTCTCAAAATTTCAAGGTGTGTTATGACATCGGAAGACTTCCAAGGGTGCTGCGACACAAAACCCCTATGTCGCCACATCGTTGCAAATTTTTACAGGGTTGACCCGACTTGTTGAACAATACGACAGTCAAAACCCTATTTTTACCCAACTTTCTAACCTAAAACACTAATTCTTTTCAAACCAAAACACTATTAACACAATCCTAATACTCTTCTAACTTCAAAACACTTTGAACCTCTTTAAAACCCTTCCCAACTTCAAACCTTATTTCCTATTCTTCATTGTTCTTTTCTTCTTTGTACTACTAATATGATTTCTTTTCTCTCTCTCTCTTTTGTGCAGGTGTAAGCTCCACATCAACAACGAAATTGCAATGAATTCTTGAAAGGAATCACGAATATTCAATATTAACAGGTTTCCTTCTAGAACTTTATTGTTACATTTCATTTTGCGTTTTTGAAACATAAAGTTTGATTATTAGTTCACCTAGCCAAATATATTTGAAAATGCCTCCCAGGAAGTCTAAAAGAACCAAAAAAACAAGAGGCACTGGTGGTTACAAACCCCTCTAAATTTTAAAACACGAATGACAAAAAATACTTTCTAGAACTACAATGGAAGACATTCATCCAAGAAAAGGGTTTCGAGCCTTTATTGGTCCTTTGTAAAGAAATTTGGGTGCTAGTTCGGTATCATAGATGGGATCGATTTTGCGTAGCCGTAAAAGAATGCGTTACTATCGCAGTTGTCCAAGACTTCTATGCATCTTTTAGGATCAAGAGTCTAAGAGACCGTATGATGTCGTTTGGGAAACTATAACAGTAAGGGGTACAAAGGTGTATGTCATCCCTCGAGAAATTTTTAAGTTTTACAATGTTTCATATTATGAAACTGATTTAACTCAAAGGATCATATTAATCAGTTGTGATGACATATAAGTGAATTAATCACTTTGTGAATTAATCATTGATAAATATACAAGTGAATTAATCACTTTGTGAATTAATTATTTCTTGACAGTGATCATATTAATCATTAAGAAGACACAATGATGACAATGAGATAAAATAGGATTGTATTGAGTGAACGAATTTAACTCAAAGGAATCAAGGATATCATATGAGGGTAACACACACATGACGAGGTCATTGGACAAACCAGTTGGATGAATTACTTTCGTAAAAGGTATACAATAAGGACTTTCCAATCATGGTACTTCTTGAGGACTAATTCCATGATTAAGTAATTGCAAATTATCGAAACGATGCTTTTGGATATAATTGCTATTACTAGAGCCTAATTGTATATGTCTGATTGGTCCCTCCTCTAGCTCAACAAAAGCTCGATCAGAATGCATTTGAATTAGAAGAAAATTCTACGACTTTGGAAATAATGTAATTGATTTGTTTTATTTGATGTGGAATTAAATTAGGCGGTCGTGAGAATTGTTCAAACAGAGAATTTGATTAAAAATTTCTTGAAAAATTAAATTTAAAAAATCTCAGTGATTTTTGAGAAAAATAATTTTAATAAAGTAAAATTTAATTAATCAAAATTAATATGATATTTTTGGAAATTAATTTTCAAGTCAAACAATTGGACCGATAAGTAATTGAACTTGAAAATTGGACTTGAGATCAAATATTGGGCTCGAGAACCCAAAATTGAGATCGAGACCAAAAAATTGATCGAACCGAGCCTAGTATGTGAAACTATACCGACAGTCCAACTAGTAGCTAGACCGAATCGGTCAAGTCATCACTAACCCAGATCGAACCGACAACAACCGAACTGGCTCAAGATGCCGTAAGGGTGTCATGCCTCCACCACCAGGCACTATGGTGTTGACAGTTGCGGGGGCAACATTTTGGTGGCCAGTGAGTGGTCCTTTGGTGGTTGAGTAGTGGAAGAATTACACTCCTACTAGAGCTCTATCGGATAATTTAATTTCAGATTAGCTATTCCAAAAATAATATTATTTTAATAGCTTTAATATTAAATTTAATTTAATACTTATCTTCATATTTTAATATTAATTTAATAGATTTAATAGTAAAGTTAATCTAATATTTATCTTGGGTCATTATTTTTCACAAACTTAAATTCAAGAAAAAGTTGTAGAGAGAAAATCATTTGAAGAAATTATTTTAGAAAATTTCTAAAGATATTTTTCATATTTACAACTTGATCCCAAATTTTAGAGAAATTGCAAAAGTACCCACTGGTAATTTTGTGAAAAATTTTCTAATTCGAAACGAGTCCACACTCGGCATATGTGAGCTTGAGGATAGTGGAGAAGAGTACTCCGTCGAAGCGTTCATCCTAGATTAATTGAATAGGTACAATTTTGATTAAGTGTTTATTACTTTAAATATCACAACCAAGTTCTAGCTTTGGAAAAACTTTTAAAACTCTGTTTTTTTCCCTTAAACTTATTTTTGTTGTGTTTTCTAAATTTAATTTGTCCAACAATTGGTATCAGAGTCAGGTTGTGTTCTATCTATATGTATAAATAGGTAATCAAAATAGATTTCTATTCTTTTTTAATGATTCGATTACATAGAAAGTGACACTTTTTAGATCTTATGCATGTTTTGAGTTATATATGGGAATGGATGCGATATTATATATTTGTTATATAATTGTTATTTTTTCCAAAGTTGTGGTTCTTAGAAAATAGACCATGAACTATCATATCCACGTAGGACTATTTTTTTTAAATTCATAGAATTCTTGTGAGCCAAAAACGGACATAGGACTTAAATGTAATTTTTTCAAAAAGAAGTCCATGACGAGTAGAAGATGGAGCGATGGCGGTTAAAGACCCAAGGAATTCCTTATGGTGAAAAATTGTATAATTTTTGTTTTTCATTTATTTTCTAGAAATAGAACAATGAAACATTGTCTGACAATTTTATTTTAATTACTCATCTCATTTTATATATGTTTTATAATGTTTATATTATATTATATTATATTATATTATAAGTTTGATATATATGTATGAGATGATCCACGGTTGATATATTAAAAAATAAGAAGTGTGGTAATGAGAAGATGCATGTCTAGGATTGGCTCTGGAAAGGAAATACTTTGTTTTTAAGTTGTCAAATATGGCTCACCTCCCTTTCCTGGGACCCTACCTGGTGCACGGTTTACATTCACTTCTTCGATTTTTCTCTTAAAAAAACTGTGGAGAATTAAAATTATTTTTTTATGATTGACTGATTATTGTGAATAAATGAATGTGAATATTATAGAATTGTCATAGCATGTCATGCATATATTGGAAGCATGCTATATAGATTAGGTAATAATTCCACTAAGACTATTGTATGATCCTTCTTGAAACTTGGGATAAAAACATTGTATGTTTTTAAAATGTTGAGTGGGAGAGGGTCTTTGAACAATACCTACGACCTCTATTGATGGTCCCTAAGTGATAGCATGATAAAATTTTGATTCGGTTCCTACCCTGGTCGCACCCCAAGGTAAACTTTATCATGTGGGTTCAATAGATGGGATTTCCTTTTAAGGACAACTAGTCATGCATGACTCTCAGTGAGATTGTCTCAAGATGACTCACAAAATAAAAGTATGTTCATGATGGGTGTTGAGTCAATGGTTACACACTCAAGATCATCTCTTATTAAATAGTTCCCCAAGAAATTATATTTAAGCTAGACATGATGGTCAAACATTAAATGGTCGTTGGTTTGTGTGGAGTCTTGAGAATAAAGAAGAACAAGTCAAAAGATCCTAAAAAGATCTAATATTTCTTCTACAGCATGAAAGGGAACTTTAGATCAAACTACAATGAGTATAAGGATTACCTAGCTAAAAAAGGAAAATGTATGAGACTCTTTCTGGTTGAAGCTTGCTTAGTGGAAGAATCAATTGACAACTGGGTTATTGATTTTTGAGTCATTATGTGTGTGTTTCTTTACAAAAGTTCAGTGAAATGAGAAGTCTGCGTGATAGGAGCCTCTTGTTACGAACTAGAGATGGGAGCTATGTTTCAGTCGAAGTAGTGGGAGAAGTTATTTTACATTTTGATAATTTTAGGAAGATTGTTTTAAAATACGTGTATTATGTGCCTCATGTTAAGAGGAACTTAATTTCTGCAGCATGTTTTTTTAGTGATGGTTATTTTGTAATAGATTGATAGAAAACAATCTCTATTTTATAAAACCAAATAGCTACTCGATGCTTCAAATTGAAATGGTGAATAAGAAGCTTAAAACTTCTCACTTTAATGAGGGGTACTTATTGTAACACCCCTAACCCATATCCGTCGCCGAAGTAGGGTTACGAGGCATTACCGAACAGACACAACCATTTTTAAAACCAAACTGATCACAAATATGAAAATTAAATCTTTTTTTTCGCATAGCTATTTATAATTTACGATCAAAATCTAACCAACATCGTACTCAAACCTATACATGCCATAAGATCGAGTTCAAATATTTAACAAAATACCAAAAGAAGTCGATAGTGTGATAGACTATGCTGATGATCCCCGAGCTCGTAACGCGTCTCCAAAATCTATAAAAAAACGAATGGACAAAAACAATCAAAGTAAGCTTTTATAGCTTAGTAAGTCTATAACATATCTAAAATACATATAAAAGAATCATATAATTCTTTAAGTAAATTTATTGAAATCACAAATATCAAATATGATTACTAATCAAACATTTCTATATTGCGTTATTTTGTTTAAATCTAAAAGATGTATATTTATCTAATACACATAAACGGACAAATGTATATACATTATCGCATATAATCAAGTTACTAGCATAATCATTAACAGATATACTAATTTCTAAAGTACTTATTGTTCACACTTCATCGGATCTATTTAAATACAATTGTTCAAATACATATACCAAAAGTATAATTTTTTTATATATACTCATCAACCATAAATGCGAATGCACATATACACTTATACCTACTTATGCCGAATGCATACATATATACACTTATTTTCACCTATGCCGAATGCATACATATATACCCTTATAGTCACCTATGCCGAATGCATACATATATTTTTATCTATCAATTGCTTAGACCAAATATATGTATATATGTATACGCTCATCAAGTTAATATGACTAAAATCATATGATTGAACATTTATGTATTCATCAATTTCATATAATCAAAATCATAGAGGTATCAATTGTATATTATCACATAATTTAAACGGATTCACCGGCACTTAGCCTGCTAGGTTTTAAAACCTGATTCGGTACACCAGCTCTTGAGCTTGCTAGACTTATAGTCCGAAATGTATCACCGGCATTAAGCCTGCTAGACGTATAGTCTGAATAATTTCACCGGCATTAAGCCTGCTAGACGTAAAGTCTGAATTATGTCACTAACAATAAATCCGAATAGTACTGAGCTTTAACAAAAGAATCTCAATTCATAGGAGTTGTATCTCATAATGGTCTATAGAATCCACATAAAAAAATTCAGCTCAATAATTTATAAACTATATCTTTAAACCACATAGGTATATAAAGTTCAATCATCAAATCCACTCAATATCTTAATTATACATCCGAATATATATATATATATATAACTTAACACATTGAAGCATACTACTAATACCATACTTTCAACACCTTATGATAATCAAAGCTAATAATTTCATATCTTCAACTCCGTTCAAGAACTTTTACATGAACATACATACATAATCGAACCTCCCTTATACATATACAAATTTCATACTAAAACTCATGATAAAACATATACATGCATAATTGCATAGTCGAACCCCATATAAACTTATATAAATGACATACCTAAATTCAATACTAGAACATATACATGTAGATTTGCATAATATATATCCAATACAAATTTTATACCATTATAAACCTATGCTTATTTACGAATCTTAGGTACACACATATATATCCACCTTTTAGTAAACCAATACTTTATATAATATATATAAAAAAATATAAACTTTTATACTCCAACTAAATTTGATAACATTTATAATTGTATATCCTTATAAACCTTCATGCTTTAACTAAATTCCAATGACTATATAAGTATATACCTATGATTCGAACTTGTTACAATAATACATATAATTCACTCATACTTTTAATTATTTCAACCAACATATTTTTAATTATAATACATCCAAAAACAGCTCATATACTTATTTATATACTGATTTTATGACATTAAATAGCTAATAGACTTACCTCGGACAATGGAAAATCGAAGTCGGACGATTATTCGACTAATTTGGCTTTTCCCCGATCTAACTCCGATTTCTTTGGTTCTCGATCTAAATATATTCAAAATAAGATAATTTATTTATTAACACATTCAATTTAATCCAAAAACACATAATTTGGCAAATTACTATTTTGCCCCTAATATTTACACTTTTTGCAATTTAGTCCCTATTGCATAAAACACAATTTATACAAAATTTGCCCATACCACACAAGGGCCGAATATTCATGGTTCTCATACAAGTCCACACATTGCATTTATTTCACACTTTAGTCCCCCAAAAATTTAATTTCACAATTTAGCCCTATTTACTCAATTTCACTAAAAATTCCAATACAAAACATATTAATCTAAAATATATCTTTCATTATTCATCATCAAACATCACATAACACAAATTTTCATCAATGGAACAACTCAAAATATTCATCAAAATCAAAAATTTAAACATGGGTCAGATAGTATTCGAAGCAACGATCTCAAAAACGTAAAAATTATCAAAAACCGAACAAAGAACTAACCTTAATAAGCTTTAAAATGGCCGAATATTACTTGACTTCCTTTCTTTTTTTCTTTTGCATGAATTCGGCTATGTTAAGATGAAAACATTCATCTTTTCATCAATTATTTTAATTTTAATGTTTAATTTAACATTTGACTAAATTAACCTTATTATAATAAATTTTTATAACATATAAATTAAGGTCAATTATGTCATATATCATCCACTATCTACTTTATGGTCTTATTGCATCATAAATCCTTCCATTTAAAAAGACAACAACAATTAGGTGCTTTTATAATTAACCCCTAAATTTTCATTTTTCGCGATTTAATCCTTTTATTTAATCGGACACTCAAACAACAAAATTAAAACACGAAAATTTCACACAATCAAATGCACACAAAGTAAACACACAAAATAATATTAAAATATTTTTTTGTCTCGGACTTGTGGTCCCGAAACCACTATGTCCGATTAGGGTCAAATCGGGTTGTTACACTTATGGCACTTAAGACTTGGTCATATTAACTAAGAAAGAATCACTAAACTTGTGAGAGATGATCCCTTAAGTATGCTTAAGGAATCTAGTGTTTCATAATGTGAATCTTGCTTGGAAGGTAAAATGACTAGGAGGTCTTTTAATGCGAAAGGTACAAAAGCCAACCAACCTTTAGAACTTGTGCATACTGATGTTTATGGTCCCATGAGTATCAGTGGCTAAGGAGATTATGATTATTACGTGACTTTCATCGATGACTATTCTCGATATGGATATGTGTATCTAATGCACCGCAAAAGTGAAACCTTTGATAAATTTTAAGAGTTTCTTGCGAAAGTATAAAAGCAATTAGGTTTATCCATAAAGAATCTTAGTCTGATCGAGGTGGGAAATACTTGTCCGACGAGTACTTAGAATACCTCACAGAGAATGGAATTTTATCCAAGTTGACTACGTCGAGCACTATACAGCAAGAATAACATAATTGAGAGAAGAAATAGAACCTTGCTTGACATGGTTCATTCAATTTTAAGTTATTCACAACTCCCTACTTCCTTCTAGGATATGCAATACAAATGACTTTCTATATTCTGAATTACGTGTCAACCAAGTCTACTTGTAAGACACCTTATGAACTATGGCATGAAAAGAAACTCACTCTAAATAACTTTATAATATGGGGTTGTCCAACACACTTTCTAGATAATGATGCAAAGAAGTTGGATGCACGGACAAAATTGTACATGTTTGTATGATATTCGAAAGGAACAAAGGGTGGATTATTCTACAATCCGAAAGATAATATGATTAAAAGTTCTACTCATGATACTTTCGTTAAGGAAAGCTACATGGATAACTTTAAGCGTCAAAGGAATGTGGTACTCGAGGAAATTTTGGGAGTTGTAGAATAATCACCAAGTTTATTTCTCGAGAAAGTTGTGGAAAGACCTACAAATGATCATTAGCATAGGGGAATACGTCGTAGTGGGAGAGTTTCTAAGAAATCGGACTTCTTCATCTATAATGGTAGTATTTATAATACGAAAGTCAATCATGAAGATGATGCTCCACTCACTTACGAGGAGGCTATGAAGGTTATTTATTTCAAGCTCTGAAAATAGGTTATGGATACCGAGATGGATTCGATAAAATCCAATACGATGTGGGAACTTGTAAACTTACTGGTTGTGATTAAACCCATAAGGTGTAAGTGGATCTACAAGAAGAAGAGAATGCGGAAGGGAAAGTGGAAACATATAAAGCTAGACTTGTAGGGAAATGCTACACATAGAAAGAATACATCGATTACGATGAGACCTTCTCTCCGGTAGACATGCTCAAGACTATCCACATACTATTATTCATTGCTACTGCTCTCGATTACAAGATCTAGAAAATGGATGTTAAGACAGTATTCTTGACTGGCTATCTTGATGAGACCATTTACATGACTCAACCCATTGGTTATGTTGTCAAAGGAAAGGAGCAGAAAGTTTACAAACTGCTAAGATCCATTTATAGACTTAAGTAGGCATCCCGCTTATAGAATAAGATATTATATTAAACAATCAAGACTTTTGGTTTTGAGCAAAACGCTGATAAACCTTGTGTTTATAAGTGTATAAAGGATAAAAAGGTGGCTTTCATCGTTCTGTATGTAGATGATATTCTACTTATTGGAAACGATGTACGAGAATTGTCATCGGTTAAACTGTGGTCATCTCAACAATTTAGCATGAATAACTTGGGTAAAACTAGTTATATTCTTAAAATTCGAATTCTTAGGGATCGAAAGAATAAAGCGATAGCTCTATCATAAGCACTCTACCGACTGTATCGGGTTTTCATCTTTATTTTGATGACTATCCTAAGACAACAGAAGAAAGAGAGCATATGATTAAGGTTCCATATGCTTCAGTAGTTGGAAGCCTTATGTATGCAATGTTTTGCACACATCCAGATATTTGTTTCATCGTAGGAATTGTAGATGTGGTGAAAGTAGCTTCTGAATATAACCTTGTGGATTTTTTTTGCTAAGACTCTTGTAACTAGGAGTTTTAACAACCATGTCGAGGATATAAGAATACAAAACATGACACATTTACTTTATTAGGGAAAGTGAGAGATTCTTGGGAAAGGTGTCTATATTGTAGTAAACATGTAATTGTTTTCTATATATGTGAACGATGAATGAATAAACAAAGTTTATTTCACATTTTACTACTATGTCTTTTGTGTTACTATCTTTCATGTTTTGCATGCATAGCGAAATTGTGACAAGTGAATATTAGCTCATTGATTGTCTAAGTTTAAATTGATGATAAGTAGCACTGTAAGAACGTTTAAAGTGCAAAAAAAAGACAATTTACTTTAGTAGATAATCTAAACAAGTCTATAATCCCGTAAAAGAGTAAAAATGAGCATTTGATTCAAATAATTAGAAGGATTATTATTTCGTCTACAATTTCAATTCGAGAGATGGCTATCGAAACGGTTGACTCCATGGGTACAAACATAGATGTACTCATTGGAAGAATGATACATTGGGTCGGAATTAATTCTGAATCTATTTGGGAATTAATTCACTTGTGGCATTCATGGTGTGATTTACCTAAATCCTGAGTTAGTCATAAACTATGCGTATCTAACTTATGTGCTTTGATATAAAGGGAGGCTTATGCTCTAACGATGATCGATCCCATAGCCAGTATGTTGGGTACATGACTTGTGCATGGATGGTTTTACTAGAAACAATGGAATTCATACCTCGATGAAAGAGTTAACGATATTCTCTAATTGTCATTGAGTGGATTGATTAATATGGAACATGGCCACGGGTTGCTTGTTCTCAAACAAGCAACTTATCACAATCATTTGTTGACGGTGATCATATTTATCATTAAGAAGACAAAATGGTGACAGTGAGATAAAATAAGATTGTATTGAGTGAACAGATTTAACTTATCAATGATATCATATGAGATAACACACACACATAGGAGGTCATTGGACAAAGAAATTAGATGAATTGCTTTCATAAATAGTATATAATAAGGATTTTTCAATTATGGTACTTCTTGTGGACTGACTCCATGATTAAGTAATTGCGATTTATCGGAATGATGCTTCTAGATATAATTGCAATTACTAGAGCCTAATTGTATATGTCTAATTGACCCTTTCGCTAGCTCAACAAAAACTCGATCGGACTGCATTTGAAGCAAATGAAAATTGTAAGACTTTGGAAATAATTTAATTGAGTCAATTTATTCGATGTGGAATTAAATTAGGCGGTCGTGAGAATTGTTCAACTAGAGAATTTGATTAAAAAATTTTGGAAAATCTCAGTGATATTTGAGAAAACTAATATGGTATTTTTGAAAATTAATTTTCAAGTCAGATAATTGACCCACTGGTAATTGAACTTGAAAATTGGACCTGAGATTGAAAATTGGACCTGAGAACCCAAAAACAAGACCAAACCCCAAAAATGGTCGAACCAGGCCTGGTATGTAAAACCAAGTTGACGATCCAATAGGTGGTTGGACCAGATCGGTCGATTTGTCACTGGATCAGACCGAACCGGCAGCAACCGGACCTGCTTGAGGTGCCGTAAGCATGTTGCGCCTGCACCACCAGGCACTATGGTACGAACGATTGCGGCGGTAGCATTTCGATGGCTAGCGGGTAGTCTCTCGGCGGTTGAGTAGTGAAAGAATTACACTTCTACTAGAACTCTATCGGATAATTTGATTTTAAATTAACTATTCCAAAAATAATATTGTTTTAATAGTTTTAATATTTAATTTAATTTAATATTTATCTTATAGATAAATATTCTATTAATTTAATAGATTTAATATTAAATTTAATCTAATATTTATCTCGATAAGTATTATATTAATTTAATATTAAATTGATTAAGTTTAATAATAGTTAAACTCTCTAAACTCTCTCTATATAAAGAGAGTCTTGGGTAATTATTTTCATAAACTTGAATTAAAGAGAAAGTTGTAGAGAGAAAGTTCTCTAAATAAATTATTTTAGAAATTTTCTAGAGATATCTTTCATATTTATAACTTACCCCAAAGTTTAGAGAAATTATGAAATTACCCCACTAGTAATTTTTTGAAAAGTTTTTTATTAGAAGCGAGCCCACACTCTACAGGCATGAGCTTGAGGATAACGGAGAAGACTACTCGGTCGAAACATTTATCCTAGAGGAATCGAAAAGATACAATTTTGATTGAATATTTATTACTTTAGATATCACAATTAAGTTTTACTTTTGAAAAAAAATTAAAACCTACACGAATCAGATAATAGTGTTTGGTCATCCATTAGGGTTGAACCTACATAAAAAATAGCTTGGCCAAGGCTTAATATATATGTATTCTCGAGTCCGCAACACATGTTGGAGCTTGGAACCTATGGGAAATAACCCGTAACCTCGTATATGAGACTTTCACTAATTTCATCAGGGTTTAATCTCACATTATACCATTTCGCAACAATCTATTTCAATCTGATTCAATGCTCAATTTAGGTACTAATTCATAACCAATTCAATATATCAATAAAAAATTAATGAACATACAGATGAAGCTCAATAGCAATTTAAACATATTTATACTATATGAACTAACCAAGGCTAATAGCAAAAGCGGAAGTGTCAGGGACTAGTCTGTAAATTTCATTTTTTTCCATATTATCAACCGTCTTGTTTAAATCTTGATCTATAATTTAAATTTACTTCAGCTTAATCACTCAAATATCATAAAACATCCTATTAAAAATATATGTAAGCTTAATTTTATCTTTCGGTTATTTCTTCAAGTATTACATTTTATTCAATTTAGTCCCTAAAATCAAACTTATCATAACTTCCAAATTTGGACTCCAAATTTTAAACCAACTTCAATATATCCAATCACAGTCCTATTATAAAAAAGTATAGAAATTAGATGTCAATTTCAAGATATTAACAATTTAATCTTTATGTTCAAAACTAACAATTTCCACTTCACAAACTAGTTTTTTTTTTTTCATTTCTAAGATCAAAATCTAACAACTTAACATTAAAAGCTTCAAATATCAACAATGGTAACATTTTAAAACAATAACAATTTTAAAAACGAATATACAAATTAACTAAATGAGTTACAACGACCCCGGGAACATGAAATTTACGAGAAATGGATGAAAAATGACCTACCATGCATAAAGCTAAAGTTGGCCAAATGTTGAAGCTTTATCAATGGCTTCTCAAGGTTTCATTCTTTCCACGGTGAAGAAGAACAAAAAAGAAATGGATGATGAATTTTAATTTTAACTTATATAGATAGTTTATTAATTAATTAATCCTAATTAACTTAATTAATCCTAATTAACTTAATTAATCATAATTTCTTAACAATGGATGATATATAGTTGTCTACCACTATAGTAAAAAGGGTCAAATTGCTCAATTGGTGTTTCAATTAATTAAAATTCCATAATGGTTAATTTTACCATTTTTACAGCTTTAACCTTTGTACATTAATTAGTCACTAATTTGGTAAAATTACCTATCCAAAATTCAATTCACCTATATAATCACTCTATAAATATTTAATAAAAATATTTTCAAGCTCAGTTTATGAAAACGAGGCCTCAATACCTCATTTTCCAAAACCACTTGACTTTAGAACTGAAATATTAGATCAAAATTATCAGATCAAAATTTACTATATCATTTTACTTGACTCGTAAATATTAAATAATAATATTTACGGACTCACTCGTCGGAATTGTGATCCCGAAACCATTGTTTCTGACACCACTGAAAAATGGGTTGTTACATTCTAAGTTTGAATAGCTTATCTTTAGATTGTAAGAATGCTAATTAGGTGGATAGTATAGGATGTTACACTTAGTGTTTTTTATGTTTTTTATTTCAAATTTTAGAACTCATAACGTAAGTAGACAAATCCTTTGGCTAACCCTACTTTTAGGCACTCAAATGCTTTCACACATCCATTTTAATTCACATTTTGAATTAGGCCTTATACACATTTTCAGTGTTCGAATTTTTCTTTTTCCATATCATAGTCATTTATATATTTTAATCTTGTATCGACTCTTGATGACATTACGCAAGACTTTACATTTTAACATATTTTTTGCCATAATGGCTTTATCCAGTCTTTCCATGATGTCAACACGGTTCATACATGTGCATACATACCCTATCAAGTTTTAATTTCTTCCATAGAACCTTAGTATCATTTTCATATAATTGACTAACAAGACATCACATAGCAACTCATAATTTCTCTTTCACATTTTAATTTTTATTTTATATAACATTATACCATTTAATTTCACATTATTATTAACATAATTAAATACTTAATCATATCATTGGTTTCATAGTTTCCTAAGCTTACTAACTTAGAAGAAATTAGAGTATCCAAGGTATTTACCTTAATAGATGCTCTACAATACTTAATCAAGTTTCCATGTATTGCAATCCATCAATAAAGCTTGAAAATCGATGTCCTCATTACCATACAACAAAAATACATTAAAAGATTAATATAAAATTTTTCCAAACTTTTCTCATAATATTTCAAAATAAGAATCAAGCTAGTAGGGATGTAGGAAGCCATTTCTTACCTTATTGAAGCTTTCTCACTCTAGCTTCAACTTCTCTCACTAAAAATCCATAAACCCTAGGCTGTCATTGAAGAAATTGATAGATGAATTGAGTTTAGGAGATTGTTTCCATGGACATTTTGACAAAATCTCAAGGTTGAAGGTGAAGCTTTTGAGAGAAAATGAAAAAAAAGTGAGGAAAAATGAAAAAGAATAAGAAAGAGACCCATGAAGGTTGCTGCTAGCTGGAGAAGAAGAGAATAAAAGCTGATAGCTACCTCTATGGCTCCCATTTAAAAAGACCAACAAATGGGCCTTGGTCCAAGGCCCAAGCCCAACTTATCCAAGTCTAATTTGTGAAATTGTGGCCCGATTCTTTAATACAATGTTCCAATTATAAAATATAATTATGAATATCAAATACCATATTAGATATTATTTCCATTACAAAGGTCTTGAGAAATGACTAAATTATCCTTCTATTACAAAATTATTATTTTGGACTAGGCTCGAGCCTAGAAAATGAGATTAAAATTTTGCATCGATCTGGCCTGGCCCATGATCAAGTCTAATATCAAATATGAAAACCATATTATTTTAAAGATTCTAAAATTATTTCTTATGCATATTAAATTTTATTTTACTTAATATCAAGATGTTTAGATTTTATAGGTAGATTATTTTATTTTTGCTTTCTCAAATCCAAATTAACCTCAAAATAAATTTCACTTTTTTTAAATATATATTAATAATATATGTAGAATAACGTAAAATTAAGTAAGGAAAAAAAACTAAACGAAAGAGTATATTATGGAGTCTGAAGAACGAGAGAAAACAAAAAGCGGATGAAGTGATAGTCAACTACCCAGAGGTAGAGAAGCCAACATTCAAGAAGGTGTCGCAGATGTTGTCATGGAAGTTGTTTTGGGCACAGACAAGCCTAGATCCTGGAAAGATTGCCTCGTTGGAACAGGCCTGCGAGCCAACGATAAAGCTGAAACGTCAACCCTGGAGCATTGAATTTAGCCCCTCGCGTCCTTGGATAGTTTATGGACAGTACCTAATTGTTCAACCCTGGAGCATTGAATTTAACCCCTCGCAGCCTTACCCGAATATGGTTATGGCATGGATACTTTTACCAGGACTGTCTGGGCATATGTACAAAAGGAAAATACTCTAGGAAATAGGAGGAATGATAGGAAGGGTTGCAAAATTAGACTTTAATACCGATAATGGAGTTTGAGTAAGTTTTGCAAGAATGGTGATTTACGTTAATCTTGGAAAGGCTCGTATATCTCAAGTTCTAATCAACAAAGTATTGCAGAGAATCAAGTACGAATACCTCCCTATAGTATGTTTTTCTTGCGGCCATTATGGACACACGCAGAATATCTGCCAAAAATCAACGACTGAACAACAAGTGATGAAAGGAAGCATCGCTGGGAAGGAAGAATTCAGGAGACCATGCCTGTACCAGGGGCATGTAGCTCCACGACTAACTCCGACGCCTATGGTCCATGGATGATCGATGAAAAATAGAATCGGCGATGGTTGAAAGAGGGGAAGTCCATGAACGGTGTAACCAGAGAGAAGATGCAAGAAACTATTCGGTTTTAACCTTTAGAAACCCTAAACAAGAAAGTAGGTCCATAAGAGAGTAAACCCACAAAAAAATAACATGGCCCAAAGGGAAATGAGGTCTGCTTTGGACCAAACCATTGTAGAAAGAGGATCCTCCCTCACAAGCCACTTACAACAATGGCCTGGTAAGGAGAGTATAACTTATCTAGACTTAGGCAAACAAAAAACAGACCAAAAAGAAAGGGCCCAACGCACTTTCTAAAGGAAACTAGATTGGGCTTAACCTAGAGAAACAAGGCCATTCAGGCTCGATGCAACTAGAACCTAAAGCAAGAACGGGAAAAGAAACTAGCCTAGTAGACAATGGCACAAGGGAAGAAGCAGAAGCAGCGTTAGCCTCATCGACACTACAATCAGAAGGGAAATTGGTGATGGACGTGACGGCAGCCAAAGTGCATATCGAGGTGCAAAGGGGACAGATAGTGAAGGACACCCATGGTGCACAACCAATAGCAATTTCTGGGCCACAAACTAGTCATCGATTCAACGTCAGAAATCTGCTGGAGGTTGCAGTAACCCCTTCTAAAGGAATACTAGATCCAACCAAACACTCAGTGGTGGTTTTTAAAGAACTTGGTAACTCCAGAGGAAAATAGAAGGAGCCTTCGGCACTTAAAAATGCTATGGGACGACAAGTGAATGCTCTTACCGAGTGCGCCAGTAAGGGGAAAATGAATGGAAACACGAAGGGCTAAAAACTTTAAAGAATTATTCGGGATAAAGGAAGCCCTTTCAAAGTTACATCTCCCAAAATCCCACTGTCAGATTCGATTACTAACATGGTTGAACTACTACAAGAACAATTAAACAAGGTCTCTCAACAAAACAAATGAAGAAGGAGCCGGGAGTGAAGACAGCAAAGATGCCACACGGCAGCAAAAATAAATTGGGTATTATCCTTCTAAATCTTTCATGATGAATTCTAATTTTAATTTATCACTTTTCGTTTGGAATTGTCAAGGATGCGCAAGTGCTAAATTTCCACACATCTTCAGAGAGTATAATATGGATTTTAGACTAAACACTGTAGGCCTTTTAGAACCAAAAATGAGCGGTAGCAAGGCAGATGAAATAATTGCTAAACTAGGCCATCACCACTCTCATCGAATTGAAGTGAGAGGTTTCTCAAGGGGGAATTTAGATCGGTTGGAGGGATACAATCTGACTTGAAATAGTCCAAAACCATCCCCAATTTATTATTGTTAAAATATATTATGAGGGCTAATACAACCCATCCTAGTTGTTATTGTCCTCGGAAACCCCAACAGTACAAAGAGGAAGAGCATATGGGAAGCTTTAAAAGTAACTATACTGTCCGATAGTACCTAGGATGGCAATAGGTGATTTTAACGCTATTCTCTCCAAATAAGACAAAAAAGGTAGCAGTACCATAGGAAAAAGGTGCCCACATTTCGGAGAATTCATTGAATCTAAAAACCTACAAGATCTGAGATTTCAAGGGCCCTCATTTACTTGGAAAAGAGGAGGAGTCTTCGAAAGATTGGATCCAGCGATAGGTAATGAAGCTTGGTGCCAATCATTTCCCCATTTTTTAGCAACACATCTAACTCAAATAAAAGCAAACTATAGCCTGTTGCTTGTTAACATTAACTCAAACTCCAAACTCCCTAGAGGATGGCCTTTCAGGTTTCTTGCTGGATGGGCACAGCACCAAGACTTCCCAAACATAGTTAAAAGGTTATGGAACTACATGTGATACATGCATAGCTCCTTAGATCAGCTCACTGTAGGTCTTAAAGTCTGGAACAAAAACATATACGGACACATTGGGACTCGCAAACAGAAGCTAATGAAATCTTTAAGCTCGGTACAAACGAAGCTTGAAAGATCATATTTGAACTCCCTAGCCCAAAGAGAAATGAACATTAGAGAAGAACTAGAGAATGTTCTTCGTCTTGAGGAATTGTTATGGAAGCAAAAATCCAAGTACAACTGGCTCAAACTAGGGGATAGGAATACAAATTTTTTTTACAATCGAACAATGCACAGAAGAAAAATTAATCGCATTACCGCAATCCGCAACATAAACGGAGAATGGCTATTTGACCCAGAGGACATACAAGAAGAAGTTGTTAATTACTTTCAAAAACTATATAGCGAAAAACCAAACAGATTGGGAGAGTTAGCTCCAAGTTCCTTTCCTCCACTAGAACACAGTGACATTGATTTTCTTAAAAAAGAGGTCACAAATAAAGAAATCAAATCAGCACTTTTTGACATGGCTCCTCTAAAAGCACCTAGAAGAGATAGATATCACATATTTTTCTTTCAAAACCAATGGGATAACATAGGAGGAGCAGTATGTGATTGGGTCAAAGACGTATTCAATGGGCGACCCATCGATCAAGAACTCAACAACACATTAATCGTCCTAATCCCAAAAATTGCCCAGCTCGAAGAAATCTCGCAATTTAGACTATTGTAAACTAATCATGAAAATAATAGCCAATAGATTCAAAAAAGTCTTCCCTAAAATTATCTCACAAGAACAAGTTGGATTCTTCGCTGGAAGGAACATCTCAGACAACATCATAATAGCTCAAGAGGTCATCCACTCGATGCGTGGAAAAAATAAGAAATGGATGGCGATCAAAATTGACTTGGAAAAAGCTTATGATGAATCCGATGGGATTTCATCGAAGAGTCAATCCAAGCTGTTGGAATTCCAAATTTTCTAGGAAAAGTTATTATGTTAGCCATTACAATGGCCACCATGCAAGTCTTATGGAATGGTGTACCCACTGAAAAATTCAAACCCGCAAGAGGAGGTTGCTCATTATCACCTTATTTATTCGTATTATGCATGGAATGGCTAGGGCATAGCTTTCGATCATCCATTTCTTTGAGAAATTGGCTCCCTATTAAGTTATCCAGAACTGGACCCAACTTAGCACACTTATTCTTTGCAGATGATTTGGTGATTTTCTCAAAAATAGATATCAAGCATGGTATGTTGCTAAAAAAACATTCTTGATCAATTCTGCAATTTTTCAGGACATTGTGTTAATGCAAGGAAAACTAACATATTTTTTTCAAAATAAGTAGCGGAAGACTTAAGTGATAGACTAAGTAGGATTTTGGGATATCAAAAATTACAAGAGCTAGGAAAATATTTAGGTATCCTTTTACTCCACAAAAGAATATCTAAATCTACAGTACAATTCATGATTGAGAAGGTCTGAACAAAATTATGCAACTGGGACAGAAAGTAACTATCCATGGCAGGACGCTTTACCCTTGTCCAATCGGTCCTTTTAACTATTCCTAATTATTTCATGCAATCCATGAAAATTTCAAAAGGGGTGTGCAATGAAATTGAACGCCTAGCAAAACAGTTCATTTGGGGATCTAATACAGGAGGTAGGAAGTTGGCACTAGTTGATTAGGGGTCAATATGTCAACCTCGTACAAGCGGCGGTCTCAGCCTAAGGCGTTTACAAGACCAAAACAAATCCTTCTTATTAAAACTAGGAATCAACCTCATATCCAACCAAAATGCCTTATGGGCGCGTGTGTTACGTTCAAAGTACGAAATGAAGGAGATAATTCCAAAGAGTATAGTAAAAACAATTTGTTTTGAACTATGGAAAGCAACTTAGAAGGTTTGGCCTCTATTAAAGGAAAACCTATGCTGGTCGGTTGGAGACAGGACGAAATTCTCTTGTTGGAAGGACAATTGAATTCCTACAATTGGGCCTCTGAACAACCATATTCAAAATCTGAATAGATCAACAAATGATTGTTTACTCAAGGATATGATAACAGAGGAAGGGGTTTGGAACCTAGAAGCATTCAAAGAAAAATTAGCAAAAGAAATCTTACAAAAAATTGTAGACATACCTCCCCCACATCATTAAGCAAGGCCCGATAAAATTAGATGGACGCCTGCCTCTAATGGAAAATTCTCAATCAAGAATGCATACCAAATGCTAACAGGAAATTCATGGAATACTTAAGACATTAGATGGAAGGAAGTTTGGAAACATCAAGGTCCACAACGTATTCAGTTCTTCTTATGGCTTGTTTGCAAACAAAGGTTGCTAACCAATTTAGAAAGAGCATGGAGAGGGCTCAGCCACAACACCTCATGTTTAGTTTGTCAACATAACACAGAAAATGCCTTATACATTCTCAGAGACTGCCCAACAACTAGAGAAGTTTGGTTGAACATTACCCTTTTAAACTGGCAATCTCAATTCTTTTCAAGCAATATTTTTGAATGGGTTGAGAAAAACTTAAGACATCACGAGTGGTTGCCATGGGCTAAAGCTCCCTGGCCTACCCTTTTTGGGTTAGTAGCATAGCTTATATGGAAGAATAGGAACCTATTTGTCTTTCAAGATTTAACATGGAGTTCAATAGCAATCATCAAGATATTTTTTTGTTGGGCAAGACAGTATACCAATTCCCATGCATGGGACCCGTCTAAAGATTTAAATGAAGAATCTGAGCAAAACTTAGGAACAGCTATTGAGTAAGAAGGTAGATTTAGGCTTTGTTTTCTTTTTTATTAGTTTAACTTTACTTTCCACCAAAAAAAATATATGTAGAATAAAATAATTAGTATGATCGTATCAATACGGTTAAAGTAATTTAGTCGTTGGAATAAACGGCTAATTTACTAAAAAAAGCCAATTTTTTAAAAAAATTACCGAAATGGGCCGGTTTTTTAATTATTTACCGGAATGGGCCATTTTCCCCGAAATCGCGTCCCACGTCGGTAGCGATGTCGAGTCGTGATATGATTGATCGCGTCCGCGTCGGTAGCGACTCTGGCGACGTGGAAGGAAATCGCTTCCTCAAGGACGCGATTTCCTTCCATGTCGGCAGTCGCTACCGACGTGGACGCTGATGTGGCTGCTGCTGCGTGAATAAGGTTTCAACGGTCAAAAATTGACCGCTGCCCCCTAACGGTCAAATTTTTTTACTATATAAACCCCCACCCTTTTATTTTCACAAACAAATTCAATATCAATTTTTTTCAAAAGTTCTCTCAATTCCCTTCAAAAATTCTCTCAATTTCCTTCCAAAATTCTCTCAAATTCCTTCCAAAATCCTCTCAATTTCCTTCAAAAATCTCAAAATCCATATTAAATTTCTTTTTCCATTAAATTTCATTTTTTTAAGAAAATTTTAAAATTTTTTATTTTTTTTAAATAATTTTAAAATTTTTAATATTTTCAACAATGGCCGGATCATTGATTCGTCTTGATAGGAATCACATATCGGTGGAGCAAATGAACATGGTAAGTATTAAATTTTAATTTTAAATTTTATTTAAGATATTTTTATTTATGTATTTTTAGATATTTATTAATTTATTTTTGTTATAAAAGGCTGAAGATCGGATATTGGAATGCAATATTCGGAATATGCATGCTCCTCCATCATCGTTAGTAGAGAACTACCTGCGGGAAGCGGGATTTTGGCACGTGGCGACGGTAGGCCGGGGATGCAAGTTGGAGCCGAAACTGATCAGTGCGTTGATCGAGAGGTCGAGACCTGAGACGCACACATTTCACCTTCCATGTGGAGAGTGCACTATCACTCTAGAAGATGTCCATCTGCATTTCGGATTGCCAGTGGACGGGCACCCAGTGACCGGGTCTGCCCAATCTAGCAATTGGGAGGCGGTGTGCTACGAGCTTTTGGACGCCGTTCCGGATAAAATGGATGGGGGTAAGGTGGAGATGGGCTGGTTACGTGCCACCTTCCCCGGTCTGAATGAAAATTCAACCGAAATTGAAAGAATCCGATATGCTCGATCATACATTCTTCAAATAATTGGAGGCTATCTCATGGCCGACACGTCACGGAGCCGTGTACATCTAAGGTGGCTGCTAAAACCCGTTGATTTTAGAGCAGCCGGTGAATTTAGTTGGGGGTCTGCCGTCTTGGCAACATTATATCGGGAGATGTGCGGGGCGACCAAACCGAGGAGAGCAAAAATCGGAGGTTGCCTGTCACTACTGCAATCATGGGCACGGTTTCGCTTTCCATTTCTACGTCCTCGACTGAACCACCCATATACATTCCCACTCGTAACGAGGTAAATTTTATATTACATTTTGAAACTGTTATGTAGATTTTGTAAGAATAAAAGTATGCTAAAAATTTATTTAATTAGGTGGAACCATCCGGCAAGTTATCGTGGATTACCAACTGAACTTGAAGATATACGGCTTCTATTGGAGCAACGGTCAGAAGCAGAAGTAAGTATTATTGCAAATAGATATTTCCATACATTCGCTAGTGGATTGATATTTAGTATTTAGTATTATGTATATATGTAATATTTCTATCATGTTCATGTAGTTTCAATGGACACCATACGAGGATCCGGCAGTCCGGGCAGTAATCCCGGAAGAGTTTTTACAAAATCCGAACGCTTGGCACGTGAAAGTGGTGTTGATCAACTATGCAACCGTGGAGCCCCACCAGACAGACAGAGTCCTACGACAGTTTGGATGTAGACAACCGATCCCTGCGGACCCTGAGGAGTTTGACGAGCACCACAAAATCGACCTTCGGCTATGAAGTACGGATTGGCCTAGATACTGGTTAGTGTACATAGAAATGTGGGAAAATCGGAATGAATATATACCTACTCGGGAACCAATCATCGTTCCCGAGTTAGCGTGTGTTCCAGAATACATGCCATGGTTTAGGGCCCATGGGAAGCCGTATTTACTTACGCCGGAGGAGAGGCAGCGGCAAATACGTGTTGGAAGGGAAAGGCGCGGGCCTCAAATTCCAAGGGGATAAGACTACGAGGGCAGCCCCTCAACGAGGCCCAGACATTCACCCGGTTCATCATCAGCGGCCATGCAATCACCGTCCCTAATGAGAGCACCGACGCAGTCACCTAACGCAGCAATTCAACAGATGATACCCACGCATTCACCTTTCCCTATGATGCCAGGTATGTTTCCTAGCCCTTATATGTACCCTAACTCGTACATGTATCCTTTTCCGAATCCTATGGTAGGTTGGAGCCAAATGCCCGGATCAGCTCCATTTCCTGTAATCCCGAGCGGACCACCGATAACTAGGCCATCGGCACAGAAGGGGTCGCAAGGGGGGGCGTCGAGGAGCTCTCCTTTTTACCAATCGCCAGCAACGCATGGCTTTCAAACTCCGTCGCCGTTCATGATGCAAACACCTCCACATACACTATTCTTTGAAGGTGGATCATCGTCCCAAGTCCAACAAGCAGATGCCGAACCGGAAGAACAACAATCACCACCCGAGGAAGAACAACCGCCGCCGGAAGCTAGAGGAAGGAGGAATCCAATACAGAATCATTAATACGACCACCATGTGGAACCGAATCCCCCAGTCATAGACATTGATTACCTATTAAAATTTATCATTTGATGTAATGAAATAGAAGTTTATGACGATGTAATACACATAGAAATTTTTCCGAGTTATTTTGACATTATTTGATTAAAAACCCTAACCTTAACTTAATTAAAAACCCTAACCTAATTTAATTAAAAACCCTAACCTAATTTAATTAAAAACCCTAACCTAACTTAATTGAATTAAAACCCTAACTTAACTTAATTGAAAACCCTAACCTAATTTAATTTAATTAAAAACCCTAACTTAACTTAATTAAAACCCTAACCTAACTTAATTTAATTAAAAACCCTAACCTATTTTACATAAAAACCCTAACCCTAACATATTTTAATTAAAATCCTAACCTAACTTAATTAAAAACCCTAACCTAACTTAATTTAATTAAAATCCCTAACCTAACTTAATTAAAACTCTAACCTAACTTAATTTAATTAAAACCCTAACTTAACTTAATTAAAAACCCTAACCTAATTTAATTTAATTAAAAACCCTAACCCTAACCTATTTTACATGAAAACCCTAACCCTAACATATTTTAATTAAAATCCTAACCTAACTTAATTAAAAACCCTAACCTAACTTAATTTAATTAAAACCCTAACTTAACTTAATTAAAAACCCTAACCTAACTTAATTTAATTAAAAATCCTAACCTATTTTACATGAAAACCCTAACCCTAACATATTTTAATTAAAATCCCTAACCTAACTTAATTAAAACCCTAACCTAACTTAATTTAATTAAAAACCCTAACTTAACTTAATTAAAAACACTAACCTAACTTAATTTAATTAAAAATCCTAACCTATTTTACATGAAAACCCTAACCCTAACATATTTTAATTAAAATCCCTAACCTAACTTAATTAAAAACCCTAACCTAACTTAATTTAATTAAAAACTCTAACTTAACTTAATTATAAACCCTAACCTAACTTAATTTAATTAAAACACTAACCCTAACCTATTTTACATGAAAACACTAACCCTAACATATTTTAATTAAAATCCCTAACCTAACTTAATTAAAACCCTAACCTAACTTAATTTAATTAAAACCCTAACCCTAACCTATTTTACATGAAAACCCTAACCTAACCTATTTTAATTTAAATCTCTAACCTAATTTAATTAAAATCTTACTAACTATTTAAAAATTGTAGTTTTACATAATGTTGGATTTCGTAAAATGTTTTGATTGGTACTAACATTTAAGAAATTGTAGTAATTTGATAATTTTACCAACAATTAATACAATTATCAATTAATAATTGAATAAAAGGTAATTTCTTCTATAATTACATTCAACTATTGCGATTAGGGCATGATCAACTTGTATGGTCTGGGTTCCTACACCATCCGCACAATTTCTGTTGACTGGCTATTTCTCGGATATCCATATTGTTCCGTATTCTAGTAGAGGAAGGTCGACCCTTCGGCTTGCGACGCAATTCTCTATCCGGTAACAGCTTAAAAGGAGCAACAGATACGGGTGGCCACTTACGTTCATCTGGGACCGGTGGGAAAACGTGTCTCCATACGTTGTACATGTTTTCTAATTTGTACACTTCGTCCACATAACTCAGCGGATCCGACGGAGTTTCGACAGTGCAATAACATGAGCGCATGGATAACGGTGCATCGAACTTCCCATCCACAAGTCCTGTTTCGCAGTGTACACGATATTGCCCGCCAATAACGCCTTGGTGCGGTATGTCGAACTCATCACGCTGAAACCATAAATTGTCTCGATCGTGACACACACAGGCATGATATTTGCCTCGCCGCGCTTTGTTAATTTCTTGAACTACCTTACTGCACCATACATGCCCACCCTGCATCTGGCCTGCATAAGTTGCTGCTCACTTTGGAAATAGCGCCGCCAAACGGAAATATGTCTCTCGCACAACCGTTGTTATCGGTAGATGGCGCGTTCCTTTAAAAACAGAATTTATGCATTCTGCAAAGTTCGACGTCATATGGCCATATCGTAGGCCTCCGTCGTATGCTTGTGCCCACTGTTCGAAACGTATGTTGCAAAGGTAGTCCGCCCCTTCTCCGTTTTGGGATCGCAAGATTGCCAACATCTCGTGAAAACGATCTTTATTCATTTCATACCCTACCAATATAAGAACATAGCGAATATTTTATACCCCTTCTACCAATAAAACTAATTCAATTTGACAAACGAAATAATACAGTTATACAGTAAATACCCATGTTGGTCACTTGTCGTCGTTCCATCTTAGATGGATATTGCCTGTAGTAGTTCGAAGCAACGTGTCTCATGCAATATCTATGGTGTGTACGCTGCCACAAGCTTCCCTCTCGATCAAATGCAGCTAGTATACCGCTACGATCCGAAATAACAGAGATATCGGGTTGGGGCACACATGCCTCCTTAACCTAGAGAGAAAGAAATCTCAGTCATCAGACGACTCCCCCGGTGTTATTGCATATGCAATTGGAAGAATTCTCCCACCGCCGTCCTGTGCCACTGCAACCAATAGCCGATGAGTGTACCTACCGAACATGAAGGTACCGTCAATTTGTACCAACGGCTTGCAGTACGGAAATGCGTCTCGACATTGCTTAAAGGTCCAAAATAGCCGTTTGAACACTTGGCATCCACGTAGCAATCGGCCGTTGTAGTACGCATGTTCCGTTTCAAGGTCTGTGATGGCACCTGGGACGTATCTCTCTAGCACCTGACACCATTGCCATATTTCATTATATGAGGCGTCCCACCCACTATGCATCTTCTCCAATGCCTTTTGCTTAGCTATCCAAGCCTTGCGGTAAGAGGGCGTGTACCCTATTTGGCTACGGATATTGGCAATTATCACCTAAGATCAAGTCCGAGGATCTGCTTTTATCGTGGGCAGTATCAAGCTAGCCAACATAGTGAATCCATTTTCGGATGATCTTCAAACACCTACGAGGGAGGAGTACATTAAGTAATGCAACATTGGAAAATAAAATATTATTCGACACATTCAATCATCATACTGCAGACATGTATGTGGACCTTTGTACTTTTTGATCTCCCACAACCCTGTCCTTTTCCTTAACGAGGCGATGATTTTCCATGAACATGTGCCGTCTTGCACCGCACACTTTGCCTCAAACTTATCAAATTTTGATTTAACGGCGTGGTAATTAACGCCGTTTTTGATGCTATGCTGTTTCAAAGCACCAATAAAACTATCCTTATTGGTAAACTGATTACCAACTTCAAGTTCACTGAGATCTACCCCCAAACTTGTACGATCGCGCACCTGGTGTGGTAGATCTGGAAACTCTAACGCATCATCTGCTGACAGATCGACATTATGCATGTGGGCTGGAGGTGAGTATGCTCTGAATCATGGATTTTCATCATCATCTGCACTCATATCACCATCTTCACCTTCTGTTGGAATAGGCTCCGGTTCAGAAAATAATCCCACCTCTGCACCATCCGGCCCGGGCTCTCGAGGTGGATCCACATCGGAGTCACCTTCTAACCCACAATCATCTGCAGCGTACGACGTCCCCTCACCGGTTGATGTCGTAGGTAGTACGTCATCCCTTCTTCTGGGCATTTGATAACGTCCCCAATTGGATGTAGATTGCCATCCAGTAGAACTTGATGCAGTTCCCCAGCTCGTATTTCCAGCGTCAAACATCGAGCCACCGACGTACATGTCCCATCCACCGACAGAATGTCTTGGGGGGGATGTGCATTCGACACCGCTACCGAACATGGGTTGTTCCGTATTTTGTAACACGCTAACCGAGTGTCGGTCAGGGGTCGTGTATACATCTCGAACATCGGACGGAAGTACATCAGTTGGCGACATAAATTGTACATATAACTCAATATAAATTACTCCGCTAGCAAGATGAGTCTGCACCATTGCCTCCAAGCTACGAGCACCTTTTATGTCGAACGAGTCATATGTCACCGGATCAACAGAAGAACAAAATCGATACGTCATTGACAGAACTTTCATTGGCGTGGTTCCGAAGATTTTACGCCTAATTCTTTTACGGAGTTCTGTCAAATCTATGTTTTGGCTAAATGACAGTCGCACCGTATTCTCCGACAAAAAAACAACACCATTCTCGGTGTGGCAAACCTCACCATCGTAGTAAATAACAGCACTAATACGTTCACTCATTTTGAAACTCTAACTTTCTTAGCCTCTCTAAAATATTTCTGCTGTGAGTTATGCATTCTAAGAACATTTTCTGCCTAATTTATAGCCTCAGCCCAAACTTGCTACTGTAGCAAAATCGCGTCCACGAGGGCGCGATTTGACACTATTTGCTCAGAAACGTCAAAAAAAAATTATTTCCTACATGACCAACTATAGCGAAATCGCGTCCACGAGGGCGCGATTTCACAATTTCTTCTCATATAGCATCCTGGTATCAGCGATTTTATACTATTGGCTCAGAAAACGTCAAAAAAAATTATTTCTTACATGACCACTGTAGTGAAATCGCGTCCACGAGGCCACTATTTCACAATTTCTTCTCAAATAGCATCCTGGTAGAAGCGATTTCCCACTATTTGACCAGATACGTCAACTCGAAAAAAAAATTTTCGGGACCCCTAACCCCTAAAAAGCCTGCACCCTAAACCCTAAAAGCCATAAAACCCAAACGTAAAATCAGCGTCAAAATCGCGTCCTCGGTACCACGCTACGTGACAGGACATCGCGTCCACGTCGGTAGCGACCTGGCGACGTGGGCGCAATGTTCATCACGCACTTCTAACATCGCTACCGACGTGGGACGCGATTTCGGGGAAAATGGCCCATTTCGGTAAATAATTAAAAAACCGGCCCATTTCGGTAATTTTTTTTAAAAATTGGCTTTTTTTGGTAAATTAACCGGAATAAACCAAGAAATTTAATCCTTATCTTAACGAAGGTGGGAAAATAATGACACTTGAAGATGGTGTTAACTATTTCAAGTAAAAATTTTGTAATTAGCAACTTATTCCTTTTCAAAACTGTGGAAATAAGTATCATTGAGTACGGCATTAATTATTTATGATCACAATAATTAATAAATATGGATATGCATTTTATATATAAAATTTATCAATTATATTAAAAACTTTTAAAATAGAATCAAAATGTTTTAACCTAAGATGATTGATTTAAGATTTAAATAAGCACAACACTCTTTTTTCCATCATGCAATACAAGTTTTAGGGTGAATTTTTTTTTGGGTAATCTCTTATTTTCAGAATTTCTTAAGCAAAAAGGAAATTGCGACTATATTTACAATGGGAAAGGAAAGGGGTTATCAAGATTAAGTACTATAGGTATTATATATTTGTTTTTCTTCTTTAAAAAAAATTGTAGTGCATTTTGCTTTAAAAATTTATATTTTTTATTAGTCGATGAAAATCACTCAAAGAATTTCAAGCATATCACACCAAAAATAGTAAATTTTGGATTTCAAGCATATCACACAATTAAGCATTTCACTAAGTTTATGATTATTTTTCACCCTAAAACTTGTATTATAAGGTGAAAAGAAAAAAATGAGAAAGATTGGGTGTTGTGCTTTTATTTTAGTGAGTAGATTAAATACTATTATGATCTAAGGGTAAAAATATTTTGATTCTCATTGTTTTCATTTTAAAAATTCTCACTATAATTATTACTTTAAAATATAATATTCAAAAATTCAAAATAATATTTTGGTTAATTAATTAGAATGTAAATCTAAAAGTAATTATTTTCTGCTACTGATATTCTGTTTGAAATACTATCTAATATAATTTTAAGATTTTTTAATTATCAAAATTTAGATTTGATACTAATATTACTGACGAGGAAAAATTTTAAAAATAAATTCTTTTTCTTTATACATTTTTGGTAATCCTTTAAGAAAACATGGCATGTTAACTTTAGGAACAAATAATTTTTATTTTTAAAAATATTGCATTTTTAAAATTTTGAGAATTTTATGAATATCTGTATTTTTTTTGAAAATTTATTATTTTAATTTTTATAATTTATAAATTTTAAAACTGTAATTATTAAGAAAGACAATTACAAATCTCAAATATGTAGTAAAATCAAACCTGAAATATAAAAATATATGACAAGAAGTTATGAATGTTCCAAATTATACTTTTTAACATTATATAATTTTTTTATATCAACCAATTGTGAATTTACGTCAGATCTTTTATAAGACTATCTTGTTCTTTCATTATTTTTTTTAAAAAAAAACCTCTTTATTGGTGAATAGTACAAAATCGAAGTTGAGAGGGAGAGAGAGGGAGGGGGATCCAACGTTGGTCTACCAATAAAGAAACAAGCCATCACCTGATGCGTAATGGCAGACATGAATTTAACCCTACAACACAGTTCTTTTTAACTAGCTTTATATATATATATATATATATATATATATATATATACACCTTCCTTTTAGCCTTCTTTAACTCGAAAATATCTAGCAAAAGCAAACTAAAAAAGCAGTTGCGGTACAAGGTGCAGCTGAGCTTGAATTACAACCACATCACCAATGATTTAAAACTTACAGTATCTGTGGCTCCACCCATAAAACAAAAAAAACCCACATTTATATGAAACTGAAACATGCCTTCATTCGAATTTATATAATGTCAGCCCCCATGTGATGACCCTAGCCTTTGCCTTTCATGTGGACCTAAAGTTATTATATATAAATGTAAAATGAGACAAAGTGCCCCAAAAGATACTTTTTTACCAACTTTCTCTAACACCCAACATTCTTCAGTTTAATAATAACAAAAATTTAACTCAAAGATTAACATAAAATAAAATTACAATTACCATGCAAACCCCATCTCCTCATCTTTTCCCTTTTGAAGTTCAAACGTTGATACTTAGACATTTCACTAACTTCCTCACAAGTGTAATGATAAATGTACACATTTCCAGCTTCAAAGTCCAATCGTACAAATCATATTATAATAATGTTATCAGATAAAATGTGAAAGAAGATGCATACATTGACAATACAATAATCAGCTATCCTTGGCTCCTTCAGGCTTTTGTTGGTTGGAATACATACCTACAAAGGAACGGCAAAAGGGGAAAAGAGAACAGCCCTACACACCAATATTGATTTGTCTGCCATAAATGTAATCCAATATGCATTTGCTGTTAGTAGTTTGTATTGAAGAAGACGATGATGGATACATTCTTTGCGGATCCACCCTTCACTCTATAAATCTTGCTATACACATCTAGGGGATTCTTCTCGTATATGCTTCTCTACTTTTGTGCATTAGTATCACATCGAAACATTAAAAAGAAAGCTGTTTGACTGGAATGTGAAAAAGATTAGTTCATACATTATAGTTACTCCTTTCCTGAGTTCTGACCATGCTTACCTTTATTTCCTACAGTTAATTAGCTTCATGCCCATGATAAAACCTGCAGAGAAAAAGTAAATAAATCTCAAATCCAATACAATACCTTCTACGTGGGTAATCATAGAAGGAGAGATCAAGTTATAACAATTTTAAAACAGTGATTGTACCTTGGCATTAAGAATAGGATAACTTAAATGGAAGTCATGCCACTAGTAGAAGTGGCGAGTAGTAAAGGATCATTTTCGGAAGATGACATTGCACATAAATTCGGATTTCCAGTTGCTGCAGGAAACTCAGAGAGGTGACTTTCAGTAGACTTTTCAGGGGAAGCAAACGGACTATCAGGAAGCGCATGCTCTAGGCTACTCTTGTGACATCTATTAGAAATGGAAATGAAAACAAATGAGAAAAATAACTGAAAGATAACCAACTTCAGAAGTGCCGAGATGACAGCAGCGTACAATAAGATTTGAATAAAATAAGAAATACAGCATCTCTACACTACTTATTGATGTTTTATCTAAATTTCAAGATTAAGTTCCATGTTGTTAAGGGACATCTGACATCGTACCCTTTCGGGTTGGAACACTCCTGGTCCTGGGTATGCCCAACTCCGCCTTTCTGAACACAAGCTGAATTCACTTCTTCCTCCTCAGCAGCATTCACGGTTACAGGAGGAGCAGCAGCTGTATTACCACCGTTGACTGCCACAAGAAATAATATAACTTCAACTACAGTATAGCTTTTTCTTTTTTTCTTTCATTCCTTGACTCACAAACTCAAACATCTTGAACTACCGGTTGTGATTTTATTTTCTTTTTCTGGGCAAGAGAAAAGGAAACTATCCACAATTTCACAGATACATAACCACCAAAGATTCACAAATCCAACAAAAAGATAATAATATGAAATAGAACGGCTGAGGCTGATAAGCAAACCTTCTGAACCTTCTTGTTTAATGCTGTCAGATAGATGAACATTTTGACTGGCATGGGAATAAGCAGGCAAGGAAACAGAACCACCAACAGATAGGCTGCGCTGGTGATGATGAATGCCATCATTCTTGAAGTCTGGAAGTTGCAAGTTCACAAACCTTCTCCTCTGCAGTTCAATAGCATGCTGGAGATCAGCTTGCTCTTCAAATTCCCTTCTCAACATCATCTCCGAAGCATTGTAGAACATCTTTGCCCCTGAATGTAAAGAAAGATTATTAACCACAAAATCTAAAGAACAAAAAATAGAGAAACAGCCATCCTAAGCACTCTGTTCCCCTCCTATGATTTCATGCAAAAAACAATCCCAGAAAACCTATGTTTGCTTACCAACATGAGGGTCATATGGCTCTCTAGAGTCAAGCCCTGAAGGGCTTGAACATGAAGAAAAGTTCCCTCTCTCTGGCAGGTGTTGCTTCCTGCAATTGTTCCATTATCAGTAATCAAATCAGCGCATGATGGCTAGATGAAAGAAAAAATGTGAATAAGAGAAAATGTCATACTTGTCAGGAACTTTTCCCTTTTCCTTATAGGGCTTAACAAGCACGCGTGAATCACAAATGTAATGGGGGTTTCCTCGGGCCAAAATGTGCTTCACAGTCTCAGGATGGACAAAAGTTACAAAGCCAAACATCCGCTTCTGCTGATATGGGATCCTCACATCTTGCACTGGTCCAAACATGCTTTAAAAGATACAGAATTAAAGTAAGTTCACAAAATTAAAATTTAAGAAATTGATCAACCTTAGTTCAGAACAAAGAAAACCCCTAAAGTAGGTCTTTTTACAATTTTGCATCAAGATACACAGGTAATTGACAGCAACATCCATTTAAACGGATGTGTTAGCCACAGAGGTAAATATATAAACAGAATTCCTTCAATCAAATTTGTACACAAACGTAATAGAAGTTCTCAATCCATTAGGAGAGTCAAAACTCTATGGTATTGCAATACAATCTCCAAACTCAAATTTCAGCATTTGGAGCCCAACTCAAATAAATTGTCAATTCTGCTTCTTCTACAAGCATGCATATGCAGAAATAATTCAGCTTCAAGCACAGAAATATCAAATTTGTCCATTCACCACCACCAGGCTTATTGTACAGCTTAGTTGCAAGTTTGACCAAGTTCACGAAGATCACGGAAGCCCTAAACCTCTCCTCTCTCATGGAAAAACAGAATTTCTTATGAAATGTTTTCCTGGGTTACTGAATACATGTATCCTTTGCATGTTGCTCCTTTACATGCCATATAAAATTGACTTTGATGAACAGTTGATCTTTCCTTGGGGTAAAGAGGACTCTAATTCTCTAAAATCTAAATCTTGTAAAATTTCCTCATCGAAACAAAAATGCAGAAACTAACAATTCTTTAACTTCCCATATAGCCTCTAGCACCAAAGTAAAAATAAAGACAACGAAGTATCATAAATTAATAATGATCTAGTTTCGTGTGGTGTCCTGTTTATCCACCAAAAATGTTTAAAAAAAGCACATGTTTAAATGCAAACTTGTGAAGTCCATTGATGTAAGCCTCCAGTCTTTTGTATAGTCCATTTACCATTAAATGCATTATTGACAATTTAACATGTCCTTTATATGATCATTTGCTTCTAGGCGGATCATACTTAACTGATTAACCCCTCCTTACCTGAAGAGGACAAAAGCAATCAATTAAGCTTAAGATAGTTACTCAAAGACATTTCCAAATATTATAGACCATATAACGTGATAAAACAATAAATAGAATGAACAGAAGTTAGCAATTAAGTACAGGATATTGAAAATCTCCAAGAAAAACTATGGAGTATTGCAAAATAGATTCTGGGTTACTGGGAGACGATACAGATCACACTATCTAAGTCAATGCAATAGCTAGAAAAGGAAGAAGGGTTGGATTTAAAGCCGTCAGGTATATTATCAAAATGAGATTAAACTGATACAGTTCAATTGTCCTTGCACATGAAGGGGAAAAACTGAAAACATTAGAAGTTAAAGGTCAATCTTCTTTTAGCATGTAATATTACTTATACAACAATTAAAAGCTGAATTCTTCCCCCCTTAACATTTTAACTTTACATTATCCTGCGATGTGTGGCAAATACTACAGTAATTGTAGATTCTACCACAAACATAGTGGTCACGGATCCAAGAAGGCACCAGTTAAACATCATTGTAAGGATGCCAACCAGCTATTAACTAAATTGCAACATCAACACTAAAATCCATGGACTGAGGGAAAAATGTCCAAATGTAGCTTCCCACTAACAACATGCACAGGGACTGAGGAGAAATCATAATCTACGTATTTAATAAGATAATAAAATTCCTGACTATTTCTCAATGCAATAGATACCTGAAATAGTTAGAAACATCTTCATCTTTAAATGTACTATCAGCTGGAAAAGTCAGGTAAATCTGTTTTGAAGCTGAGTTAGCCTTTTCTGTTAATCCCATTGCGAAAAACTCCCTCTCAGCTCGGCCCTGGGGAAACTTGCAAATTTCTTCACCGAACATCAATGCAGCAGCTCTGCAACATTACAATGAGCCAAATGAAAAATATTTATTTAATTTAGCACAAAGGAAGAACACTTAAATGATCATGCTATGGCTTTTTAAATAACCAGTACTCCCACCAAAATAAGACCAACAATTATCCTATAAATAGAAAACCCCCATGCTAAGGCAAACTCAAACTAATGAACTTTACCATCACGTCAATAAAAAACAAAGACAAAAGCCAAATAGATGTCTCTACTGTTTATCGCAGAAAGTGTAAACCACAAACAATTAAATAAATAAAAATTCTTAAAGTAAACTACTTCATAGTAACAAATCCACGAAAGAAACACCAAATAGATAATATGTAAATAAATTCCGAATTAATTTTATGTAAAACCATAACAAAACCTTGTTAAGGATTCCATAGCCAACAAGATAAGCCCAAGGTTAGAACAAAAATTAAGAACCTTAGACAGAATATAGCCCCCCCCCCCCCCCAACCCACCAAAAAAATATAGAGTCAGAAAGCAGGAAACAAAATTGGGGAATCTTTAATACACCTCTGGGCCTCAGTTTGCTGTTGCAACAGAAGATTCATTTTTTTTTCATAAGGCAATGGAGAAGAAACACCAGCCACCAACTGAGCAGCAGCGAATCTTTGCTGATGAGCAGCTGCTCTCATTCTCATCATTTCCTCCTGCTGGTGATAAAGAAGGTCCATTTTACTAGGTGAACCAAAAACAACACCATTAATATCAACATTATCAGCTAAACCACCAAGGCCATGCGAAAACTTGCAATTATCACCGTTCTTACAAAAGCCTCTAGCAAAATAAAGACAAGGCTTGTAACCACCCACAAGACCACCAAATCCGCCGGCTTCTTCAACTGTTCCGAAACATGCATCACTTTCTGAAAAACTCCTTCTATGGCCAATAAAGTCCTCATTCCTAGAAGAGGAAGAATCATTCAAAAATGAAAAATAGTCACTCATTTGATTCTCATCGATTAAATCAGTACTGCTATCCCCAGTCTTTGAAGTAACTAAGAGAGACCCAGAGCGGATATTTTCATAAGAAAGAAAGGGACTTGATTTTGGGCTACTAGCAGGAGACCATGAAGGCACCTTCTTCGAAAATTCTAAGAACCCATTTCTCGGAATGATACTGGGAGACAATGGAGGAAGTGGGTTTTGGGAATTGTTAGAGCTGTTGGGTCTTGAGATTGGGTTCAACTGAGTAGAGAAAGTGCTTGAAGAAAGTCCTAAGTGAGCTTTAGCTTTGAAAACAAGTGACTGTAAAAGGGTTTCAGGACCAAAGGCTAAACGCAACAAATCCATGTCTGCTAAGTCCTGGATAAGGATGTAACCCATGATTTTAGAAGCATTTTCTGGGTCTAAAACCTTGATTTTACCGAACAAAATGTTGGTTGTATCACAAAGATCCATGGAGGCTTTACAGTTTTCTCTCGTTTTTTGTTTGTTTGGTATGAGAGAAACTGTGAAGTTTGGATTTTTTTTTTTTCACTTAGAAAACAGACAGTAGAGAGAAGAAAGAGAAAAGAGAGTGAAAAGGAAGTGGCGTTTGTGGGTGGGTTTTTGGGGTTTTCGATGTTTTGTTTTCTTTTTTCCTTTTTTTTTTCAAAAAGACTTGGCTAATAAAAATTTTAAATGAAATGAAAAACAGAGGTAGAGTGAGATAGGGAAATGAGCAGAGAGGGTTTTGAAGTGAAGCAATGAGCGGGCTTTACCTATCCTATAAATATATACTACAAATAATATACAATAAATAATAAAAGTTATAATTATAAACTAATTAATAATAATAACTTATAAAATATATACGATATTAAAATTAAAAAAATAATTACATTGTTTATGTGTTGTCATTAATCTTGAGTCGATATCAAGTTAATTTATGATATTGACTCAATCAAATATATTATATATATAATTGATGGAAGTAAGAAGGTATGCATAATAAAATTAATCAAAATAAAGTTTTAGTTGAATTGTAAATTATTATTATTTTTAATGCAATTGATTTGGGTTCAAATTTCATCATTTGCATATTTTTATTGGTTTTTTAAAAATAAAAAGATCACTCGAGTAATATAATTTATTTTAATTACAGAACGACATTTACATAATTTTCCTAACTGAGGTGGTGACCCAGTTGAGGGTGACCCAACTCAGTTAAGAGCTTAAATAATAGTATAGATAAAAAAACTTATTTAAATAAAATCGATAAAAAAATTTGTTAGGGATCGACCCGATTAAGCAACGAACAAGTAAAAATAACAGAAGAAATTGAGAAATTGAATACACAAATTTAACGTGGAAAAACCCCTCCAAAGAATAAAAAATCACGAGCAAATATAATTTTACTATAATGGCAAAAGAACGAATAGTACAAAAGATGGAGATAAAAACTAAACCCCGAAAACTCAAAAACCCGAAAACAAAAAACCCTTAAAATGTAAACACAAAATTCTCTAAAAGTGTTATGAGTTCTAATCTCTAATGGGTGTTTTTTTTAAGGTTGTAAAAGAGCCTATTTATAGGCTAAATTCATGGGTCAAATAATAATAAAATAATCTAGACTAATCAGATTTTGATTGAAACAAATAAACAAAGTTTGACTGGAAGATTATTTATCAAATTTGACTGAAATAGGAGTCATACTCAACAAATCTCCACCTTGACTCATATTTCCACAACGCTATCTTTGCCAAAGCCCGCCATAGGCCTATCCTGAATTATGCAGGGAATTAACTAAGTCGAATCTGTGCTTAGAAATTGGAAGACTTCTAGCCTTCGACTTGTACACTGTCAAATCAAAACTAACCTGGGTCTGATTTTTATGAACACAATGCCCTAACTTTTCAAACCTACATCCAAAAGAGAACCTCTCTTTAATGAAACGGTCATACCTTTTTCCCTCATATAACCAAGTTGCCTCCACTCCAAACGAGTTGACTTCGACTTCGTAACAAACGAGGGACATTTGATTTCACCGGTCACTGTAGAACCTTCCAGAGTATAAAGACTGCCGGTCATTTTACCTTTTAATAAAACGAGAGCTCCACGAGATACCTTAATGTCGCTCGACTCGATGTTGATTCTACATTCTTTCGAGTCTAAAATACTCAAGGAGATTAGATTCTTTCGTAAATCAGGTACATACCTGACATCTGAGAGTGTTCTAATTGTCTCATCGTGCATCCTAATTTTAACAGTACCAATACCAATTAGGTTACTGGATGAATCGTTTCCCATTCGCACAACTACAGCTTCAACCGAACAGTATGTGGAGAACCATTCTCTATTGGGACATATGTGGAAAGAACATCCCGAATCTAGGATCCACTCAGACATAAGCTCAGAGCTTTCACTTGTTGACACTAACAAGAAATCATCACCGCTTCATCGGCCAAATTAGCACCAACGACATCTTCCTCGTTACTCTTAGCAATCCTTTTATTTCGCAGTTTATAACAATCTTCTTTGACATGACCTAACTTCTTACAATATCGACACCTTTTGTCTCGCTTCTTTGATGCTACCAAAATGGAAGCTTGCCTATCTGCCTTGCTATCCGAACCAAATTCATTGTCGAGTTTGTCTCTACTCAACAAATGATCCTTCACATCTTTGAACGAGGTTTTGTCATTGCCATAAATTAGGGTCTCCCTGAAAGACTTGTATGAAAGGGGTAAAGAGCACAATAATAGCATAGCCTGATCTTCATCATCAATCTGAACATCAACGTTCTTTAAATAATTTAAAAGAGTAATGAATTGACTGATGTGATCTTTAAGAAGTTCGCATTCATTCATGCAAAACGTAAATGGGTGTTGTTTCAACACTAAACAGTTAGCTAGAGACTTAGTCGCATAAAGAGTTTCTAACCTTTTCCACAGTGCAGATGAGGTCTTCTCTATCAATACCTCTTGCAATACCATATTTGCAAGGCACAACTAGATTGCAGACAAGGCATTTTCATGAAGTTCTTCTCATTTTGTTTGATTTAAATCCTCAGGCTTTTTCCCAGTAACAACCTTTTTCAGGCTGGTTTGAACTAGAATTGTCATCATCTGAACTTGCCACGGATTGAAATTTGTGACACCATCGAACTTTTCAATTTCAAACCTTGCTGCTCCCATATCTAAACAGGCTGATCTACGAAAATTGAACTAGCTCTGATACCACTTGTTAGGGATCGACCCGATTAAGCAACGAACAAGTAAAAATAACGGAAGAAATTGAGAAATTGAGCACACAAATTTAACGTGGAAAAACCCCTCTAAATAGGATAAAAAACCACTGGCAAAGATAATTTTAATATAATGGCAAAAGAACGGAGAGTACAAAAGATGGAGATAAAAACTAAACCTCGAAAATCCAAAAATCGGAAAACAAAGAACCCTCAAAACGTAAACACAAAATTCTCTGAAAGTGTTAAGAGTCCTAATCTCTAATGGGTGTTTTTTCTAAGGTTGTAAAAGAGCCTATTTATAGGCTAAATTTCTAGGTCAAATAATAATAAAATAATCTAGACTAATCAGAGTTTGATTGAAACAAATAAACAAAATTTGACTGGAAGACAATAAATTATGATATTAATGTTTTCTATCAATTGTACAAAATTTTGATTGATATAGTGACAAATTTAGCCTTCGTGTTTATATATATATATTTCATTTTGGCCTTAATTTGAAAAATTCAACAAATTTTCCCTCAACCTTTACACAATTACACAAATATTGCGGGATAAATTTCTTAAATTAGGATGAAATTGACAAAATATGTAAATTTTAAGGGCTAAATTTATTATTATACCAATCAAAATCATGTATAGTTGATGGAAAATATTAACATTATATTTAATTATTTTAGTTGCTCATTTTGAAATCGAGAGATTAAATTACATTGATTTTTTAGAGAAATCAGTTTACTCAATTTCAAAATTGAAAGAAATTAGAAAGATCTTTTCACCAATAAAATCAAATATTTAAAATCGAACTCAAAATTAATGAGGATTAATTCATGATTACTTTATCACTTCTCCTATCATTTAAGTGAACCGTTGAATACTTTTTTATAATATAGTTTGTATGTAAAAGTTTTTCTCCACGACGTAAGTATAACATAATTTAGTATATATGAATCAACTTAATTTATTTTAGTCAAGTGAATTATTTAAAATTAATTTTCTAAAATTATTATAATAATATTTTGTTTTTACTATTTTTATATAAAATGATTAAATAAAACAATAAAAATCACTACTTAAGAAAAACAAAATATTTAGAAATCGAATCTAGAATTGATGAAAAATTATATATAAATACTTTACAACTTTATTTATAATCTAATTGTTGAACATGTATATAATAAATGTCATTTGTATACAAATTATTATTCTCTTTTCTTTTTAACAATCTCAATATAGATTCGATCATATGCTCTTTTGACATAATATATAGAACTACTCATAACTCATTTTCAATCCATAAATAGGAGGATAATACACTTCAACACACTTAAACTCATGTCTTCCTACATTAATAATAATACCCATATCAATCGAGTTAAAACTCGATCAACATATAAACATTATCCTTTTTACCCAAAACGTCAATCTTACATAATATAAATAATAATATAATTTCTCTATATTCTCGGTTCGTAATTTGGTGTCATGATAATTAACCAAATATTATTGTTTTAGCATGAATCAAATGTCAAGTAATAATTTAGGGTGTTTGAGAAAATATTAAATTTTATTATTTTATTCAAAGAATCCTCTTATTGATAAAAATATTTTTAAATGTATTTAATAATTTTAAAGAACTTTTATTTAATACATAAGTTTTAATTAAAAAATGTATCCATCAAAATAAAAATTTGTTAAGGAAACTTTGGTATATTATTAGTGGAGTTTTAGACTCACAAATAAGATCAAAGATTGATAAGTATCTTATAAGATTATAGTAAAATATTAAAAATATATATTTAAAAAAGAAACACGTGACAATTCTTTAAGACTACTTGTTAATTAAAAAAATTAGATTAATGAACCAAACACTAACCCAAATGTTAATTCTTTTTCGTTTTTTAAACATTTGGTACACTGCCAAGATCGAGGGTTGACAAGTGTCCTACGGGAAATAGTAAATTATTAAAAAATATTTTTTTTAAAAAGAGACTTGTGTTAATTTTTAAAAGTAACTTGTGAAATAAAAAAAGTATACCCTTAAAATAATGATCAAAATTAAGAATTTGCCATTAGTCTTATTTATTTATTTTTCATTTTCTAAAAACAACTTAATAGCACGTGCCAATTTTTCAACTTCGCTTGTGAAATTAAAAATTTCACCACAAACATATTTAATAAGCATCTTTAAAATAAATAGATAATTGTTTTTATAACACCTCGTACTCGGTCCAATGATCGACATAATTTCACCGCTTAAAAAAATCCTTTAACACAGTTTTCAATTTTTACAAAGCTTTGAACACATCTGTAGAAAATCATTTTGAATAATTTCATAGGTATTTGGACATGCCTAAAACATAAAACAAAGTTTTGAGGGCTTAAAACAGTCAAAATACAAGTTTAGGAGGTGCAGTTGTAACACCTCTAACCCATATCCGTCAACAGAACAGGGTTACGAAGCATTACCGGAGTTTATAGATCAAATATAATAAATTTGTAGCATTTACTATTTATATAGGAAATCAAACATCTTCAATCATATTGTCCCTTAAATGGTCCCTCGAAACCCAACTTATTCATTAAAAACAAGTTGGGACTATATCGGGAACTCAGAGAATTTGTCGCGAAATTTCAAAATTTTTCTTAGGTGCAGGGGACACATGCCCATGTGGCCAGGCCGTGTGGGCATTCGATGTGAGGCACACGGTTGAGTCCCAGCCCGTGTCCATACCTGCGTAACTCTCTGACTTGGGTCATATGGCCAAACCACACGCCCGTGTGCTAGGCCGTGTGAACAATTTAATTTTCAATAATTAGGTGCAGGGGACATAAGGCCAAACCACACGCCCGTGTGCATGACTGTTTGTCACACACATGGCTGAGACATACGCCCATGTCTCTGCCTGTGTAGACAAAAAATAGGTCATTTTCAAGGCCACTTTTCTCACCCAACTTGCCTTCCACCTACAACAACACTTAAACACATTCACTAGCCAATTCAAGCACACACATACCAAACAATACATAGCCTCATACATATATACATCAAAATATACCACCATTAGCCATTCCAATAGCTAATTACAACCAAAACATATAATCATTTGGCCTACCTTAGCCTATACATGCCAATATACCAAATGTAATTTTTACTAATTATACCAAAATGGGCTGAAGGATAGTGTGATCCTGCTCCGACCCACTTCCAACCTTTACAAGCTTCCGAGTACTATAAATCAGAAGAAATAAGCAGAGTAAGCATTTAATACTTAGTAAGTTCGTATAACAGGAATTTTGCTTACCAATCATGTTCATTTAAGTAAGCAAACACAATACATTTAAATCAATGTAATGTATAACCTAAACACGCATACATCCTCATCAAACATGTTAGTTATGTAATTCATATAAATATCAAGAAAAATGGATGAGCTCATCAATATTCCATTTCCACATACATGTATTTATCACTTCAAGTTTCCAATGAACATGTACATATCACATCTTTGTATATCAAGTATTTATCAATCATTCATCTTAAATTCATATCATCTCATACCTGAACTTTACCTGTTGAATCATTTAAAATATCGATGGATACATGGGCAGTACACACGAAGTGTACAATATGGCAAATTCGTCAACTCATATCCGGGAGTGCTTATAAAAGCACATAAACGGGAAGCTTATCTGGGCTAAAATAGAAAACTCATAAGAGCCATATTCGGGAAGCTCGTGTGAGCCTATAACGGGTAGCTCCAAAGAGCCATTAATCAGGAAGCTTCGGATAGCTATATATCGGAAAGTTCAAGCGAGCCATATCGGGAAGCTCACAAAGAGCCAATTAACGAGAAGCATACGTAGAGCCATATATCGGGATGCTGATAAGAGCTAAGGTGTGTCCACAACACATGTAGGATCCAACCTATCGGGACGCTCCAAAGAGCTATAACGGGAAGTTCGCAAGAACCATATAACGGGACACTCTTTTGAACTATGGTGTGTCTGCAACATATGCAAGACCACAACCAATATGAGATATCTGTATCCAATCGATTTTCATGTATTCAAACGAGATTTAATATTTATCGGGCATTTTCGGATATATGATTAATTTCATAAACATAGCAATTACACAATTCAAAATTCACATATACAACATTTAATTCAAACATATATATGTAAACAATTTAATTACACGAACTTACCTCGACATTTACTCATGTACAAAAATCTATTGATCCGATACATTTTCTTTTCCACGATCTAACTCCTTATTTGATCTTTCTGAATCTATATAAATAAGTTTAACATCAATTCATTCCTGTTCAATTCACATCTTAGGCAAAAGCACCATTTTGCCCCTATACTTTTGATTAATTCTAATTTCGTCCCTAGGCTTGGAAAATAAAATTCATGAAATTTAATCTTCATTCAAGGCCTAGAAATTTTTATACATGATAATAGAAATCCCATGAATTCCATAAAATTTAGATTTTTCTATGAATCCAATATCTTTTCAATTTAATCCTTAAATCATGTTTTCTTCAAAATTCTTTAATAAAGCACTTTTAAATACCCATCAACACCTCAAATTCATCATCTAAGAACTAAAATCATATGAACTCATAAATGGTAACTTCCAAAATTTTTAATAAAATCAAAAACCAAGGTAAAGGTTACTTGGACCTAATTGTAACAATCACAAAATCATTAAATTTTCAGGAAACGGTGAGGATTTGACTTACATGAAGCAAGAATTGAAAAAAAACCCAGCTTAAACCCTCTTCAATGCATGTTTTTAGAACTAAAAATGATGATGAAATATCTAGAATTCCTTAATGTCTCATTTATTTTATTAAATTTGGCAAAATTTCCAATTTTTCCCTTAGTTCATACCATTTTATCATCTTTTTAAGGCTTATGCCACCCCAACCATTTGCTTTTGGCATATTTATGACTTAAGTCCCTCCTTATTGAGTGGTTAAACTATTTAGTCACTATTTATTTTAATTAACAAGTTTTGAACCTTTTTCAATTTAGTCCTTTTTAACAAATTAGACTTGTAATCGGTAAAATTTCTTAACGAAATTTTCATACGACATTCCTATCATACCATAGACTATAAAATAATATTAAAATAAATTTTCTTTTGACATCGAATTTGTGGTCCCGAAACCACTGTTCCGATTTTATTGAAAATGGGCTGTTACAACAGTGGCCTAAGTCTCAAGACTTGGACAACAAGTCTCGATATTTGGCCCATAGGTTTTAAGACTTAGCCCTTCTTGTCACACTAGAAATCCTTTAAACCTGAAAATTTAGAACACTTAGGGGATAAATTGAAAGAAATTGCAAATTGGCGGTCTCTATTGAAAAACCAAGAAAACTTAGGAACAAAATAGAATATGGTTGAAAACCAATTATGATTCGGTTAAGATATAAATAGTCGGTCTCTTAGTGGGAGACATAATAATTTTAAATGGATGACCCCTAAACGATTGAATATCATGAGAAGAGAGCTATAAATAGCTAATATGTAACTTCCAAGAGAGGATTCATCTCGATTCTATTGTATTTTTTCTCTTTATTCGTCTTCTTCATAGCTTTGAAGGCGGGATGATTACGAAAAGCTCTGCATTGAGTAGTGATCATGAGGTTTAAGATGGAAAAATGAAGAATCTAGTAAGCTGCTGCTAAGAGAATGAAAGCTCTAACTTTCGAAGAAGCTAAGTTGATGAGACAAGGTGACGAAGCATCAGGTGAGTTTTTGCGATTCAAACTGAAATGCTAAGTATGTTGATAGTCTGCATGAGTTTATAAGTGTGCTCCATTTTAAATTCAGTATGCATGACCCCATGATGCTTTATTTATAAACATATGTATTACATATGAAACTATGATGAAACAAACGAAGTGAGGAATGGGGAAAAAGGGTTGATTTTGTTAGATACCGCCATACGGTGTTGCTGTGTTCACTCATGATGAGCGAAGCTCTAGGCCTTGTAAAAGAGACACTACGATGTTCAAGCATCAAGGTATAGGATGGTGCAATGGGAAGAGTAAGGATCATGGATAAGCCATGGGACCAATTAGAGTCTATACGCCTAAAATGAGTAAGACCATAGCTAAAAGATGCTATGGCATCATGATAGCAATGAGTAAGATCATGGCTAAAAGACATCATGGCATCATGGTAAACATGACTAAGACCATAGTTGAAAGACATTATGACATCTTTCGATGGTTCGTCAAGATAATAATAACGAGGTTATATGGTGTAAGACCATAGCTGAAAGACGCTATGGCATCATAGTTAGTCCGATGGGATATTAAATAAGGGATATTCCGTTGGGACAATAAACACAAAGATTATAGGGTGTAAGACCATAGCCTGACTATGGCAATTGAAGGAGTCCGCTAGGACATTAAACATGGGGTTTACTGTGTAAGATTATGGCTCAACTATGGTAGCGTAGAGAGTCCACTGGGATTATAAAAATGGGTTAGCCCGACGGGATGTTAAACACGAGAAAGTTCGAAAGGACATTAAAAGCAGAGTAATTCGCCAGGACGATAAACATGGGATCCTAATGCGGAAGACCATAACTAGGCTATGGCAGTATAAAACAGTCTGCCGAGACAATAAAAATGGATGGTCATTTAGGACATGAATAAAGGGAAGAATTGGAAACAAGGAAAAATAGGGTAGAAGGAAATTGAAAGTATGGGTATATATTAGATAGCCAACGGGACGAAAGAATCAGCCAATAAATAGGGACACATAAAGTAGGAAATGACTGTTAAAATAACAATTATGGAAACCAGTAAAGCATATGGATGTTAACCCAGTAGGAAGTAGTTAAGAGAGTTGTCTCGCTAATGGTTCCCTAGGTAGAAACAAATGAAAATGGTTAAATCAAGAATTCACCGTTGAGGAATGTTGAGGGCACTCAGAGAAACCTTATAGACCAATGGTGTCTCATATGTACATCGGTTAGTTTAAAAGGTGAAGAGGGGTTAGTTAGAACCCATTGGTAGAAGGAGACGCTATAGAGGACACAAGTGATAGATATGTTTGTCAAGACTATTCCACATAAAGGGGAAATCAATATGGTAGGGTTAGCTAAAAAGGCTAGTTAGGTGTGTGAATACAGGAAGAAAGAAACCTGTGAACTCAGATGGTCACTTAGCGAAAGTGACTGAGTATTATAAGCCATAGTGGTCTGTAGCAGAAGGCTATGCTACACTTAAGGTTAAGGTAACAAGATTAAGGCGGATTACAAAGAAATAATTCAGACACTATTTAAATTAAGCAGGATTAAGTCCACCAAAATGGCGTAAAACCTTGTTAGTCATACTAACAGAGGAAATGCGAGCAAGACATATGGGGTTAAGATAAAAAAAAGAGTTTTCCATGGATTAAATAGATTTAGAATAATCTCTAAGAGTTTTTAGGAGGGTAAGCTGGAAGGCTACATTAGTTGGACATAATGGTAGGAAGAAGAGACCCACAATAGGATAAGTGGAAGAAAAAAGTTGAGTAAAGAAAAGATAGAATCCAAAGTGGTGGTGAGACAATCAAAGAACTTGTCAGGGCCGAACGAATGCCAAAAGAATGATAGGAAGGAAATTGCTTAACAATCTATCCGCCAATGGATAGAACTGGGAATAAGATAAAGTCTGCTACGACAGGTTAAAGAGAAATTTCCAGATTGTTCAGGGAGTATACTGTATCTAAACATATTATTTATTCCCTCGCATAATGGGGTATGTCTTCGAGTAATGTAGGAACTCACTAAGTTCATTCGAACTTACCAACGTTGACCTTATAGTTGCAAGTATCACGAAATAAGGATCTTGAGGAAGGGACCAAGCCAGACCGGGAGGAATCAATGATTCATTTGAGTAGAGTCATACACAGAGGAAGGGGAACCTTTAGCGATTTCTCTAAGAGGGCGATTATATTGTAATAATGTAATACCCTTAGAATGGAGTAGTGATAGAGAAATTTGTTTAGAAACTTTTGTTCTTGATGTAAGTTTAATTCATTAATAGATATTATAATTTGATTTAAAAATAGTGAGGATCTTAGTATGAGCAAAATTCCTATTGTGTTGTGACGCTCGCACCCAAATTCGGTGAACGGGTCAAGTGGGGGTGTTACATCCCTACTGTATTTATTTTTTAGCTAAAGACTTGCTAATCTCGATACCAAAAGGGTCTAGTCTCAATACTTGATGTAGAGACCTCAAAATTGGCTCAAAATTACTTGAAATCTTTCCCCAAACATCAACATATGATACCAATAGGTTTCAAATCATTTTAAAACCAATTCAAAGCTCATTCAAGCATTAATTCAATCATACACATGTACAATCAACTTAACATATCAAAATAGTTTGAAATAACACATGGTCACTCAAGCCAATGTAACCACAAACATTAAAACTAGCCTAAGCCTTTATGTATAAGCCAATACACTAACATAACTATTGCATTATTCAAGCCTCGAACTGTGATGCAATCCTCTCAAGAAATGATCTGAATCTTCTGGCAAAGTCTCTCATTTATGTGTTTAAAACAACTAACGCTTTAAGCTTGAAGATCTTAGTAAGTACACTTAGATTTCTTATCTTACGTTATCATTTACCAGTGTTAAGTATTTTTACAAGAACATGTTTGAGTTCCAATTATGCCATCTTTATACTAATTACACATTAGGGCTCAAACATTCATAATGGTTCAATTCACATAATCATGTCATTTTTAGAGGTAATTTCCATGGTTAACTCTTATTGTTCATTTAATGAGTATCTAACTTATATGATAACAATCTTATTTCTATTCCTGATCTTGACACAATTCATTCAACAATTTCAAATTCATCCTCATTTCACAGAGCTTACCATGCCATAATTTAATCAAATTTTCTAATGTGTTGATGGCAAATTAATATCAGATTCTTAGTTATATATTTAGGGAATTATCCATATGCAACAAAAAACAAATATAATAAAATAAAAAGATCGAACATGCAAATTTTACGTGAAAAAACTCTTCAAAAGAGGATAAAAAACTATGAGCAAAAAGAGATTTTACTATAATAAATGAGAGTACAAAAGATAGAGAGAATTAAAGAAAAACCCAAAGTCCCACAAGAAAATCCTTTCAAAACAAAGAATAAAATTCTCTCATCTGAATATTTCTATTGTGTATCTAACCTAGAGTAACTAAGGCTTATTTATAGGTTAAAATTCGTAGAACTATATGACTAGAATATCTCTAGATTAATTAGAGTTTAAGTGGGAAACTAAAATAGAATTTAACTGAGAGAAGAAAACTGAAAAACTTGTGGATCATGTAGCCACGTTGTCGGGATGACATGTGCTTGCTTGTTGTGACGTCTACATGCAAATGCAAAGCATAACTCCACAAATCCCTACCTTGACTCCTATTTGACTTAACTCTCTTTCCAAGCCCTATTATGGGCCTAATTTGATCTTTGTCGGATACTTACCAAGTCCAAGCAATACTCGAACTTTGAAACTGGAAGACTCTTTGTCAACATGTCGGTTAGATTGTATTTTGTGCTGATTTTAAGAATCTGAACATCTCCTGTAATGATCACCTTTCGAACAAAGTGGTAACAGATGTCTATATACTTTATTCTCTCATGATGCATTTGATCTTTGGTGAGATGTATAACACTTTGACTATCACAAGATACGACAATTGCTTCTTTTTCACTTACTACTTCACAAAACCAACCCCTTAACCAAATTGCTTCATTTACTACTTTAGTAATTGCTATGTATTTTGCTTCAGTAATGAACAAAGCCACTGTAGCTTGAAGTGTAGCTTTCTAACTAATGGTACAATTCCTAAAAGCAAATAGATAACCTGTGAGAGACCTTCTTTGACCTAAGTCTCCTGCATAATCAGAATCAACATATCAGACTAAGCGCTTTGGGCTTTTTCCGAACTCTAAGCATATGTTAGAAGTACCCCACAAATATTTGAAAATCCACCTAACTACGTGCCGATGTAATTTACCAGGACTGTCCATTTATCGACTAACAACACTAACAACATGTGAAATATCGGGATGAATGCATACCATTGCATACATCAAACTTCCAACTGCGCTTGAATAAGGTAATTTTGACATGTACTTTTAATCTTCTTCATTCTGTGAGGAATCTAAATTTGAGAGTTTAAAGTGTGTAGGTAAAGGAGTACATACTGATTTTGAATCTTGTATCACAAATCGCTCAAGGATCTTCTTGATGTACCTTTTTTGCGATAAATATAATTTCCCAAAATGTCTATCTCTCAGAATTTCCATCCCCAAAATTTTCTCTACTGCACCTAAATCCTTAATCTCAAACTTAGATTTAAACATGGTTTTAAGATGATTAATTTCAGATAGATTCTTAGCCGTAATCAACATATCATTCATATAAAGTAAAAAATATATAGAAGAACCATCAAGACATTGTAAATAAACACAACTGTCATACTTACTTCGTGAAAAACCAATACTTATCATGAATGAGTCTAACTTTTTATACCACTGCCTAGAAGACTGCTTCAAACTATACATAGACTTTTGTAAGAGACAAACATGATCTTCTTTACCTTCAAATTTGAAGCTTTCAGGTTGTTGCATGTAGATGTCCTCCTCAAGGTCACTTTGAAGGAAAACAATTTTTATATTTAACTGCTATAACTCAAGATTGTTTGATGTAACAAGAGCCAAAAGTGCTTGAATGGACGTATGTTTTACAATGAGAGAGAAAACTTCGTGAAAATCAACTTTCTTCACTTGATTGTAGCCCTTTGCAACCAATCTTGCCTTGTACCTCGTTTCGTTAGAACCTGAACCTTCTTTCTTTTAAAACACCCATCTACAACCAACGATTCTTTTACTAATGAGTGGTTTAACTAGCCACCACGTCTTGTTCTTTTGAAGTGATTCCAACTCTTCTTCCATAGAGACGAGCCATTTGCTAGAATTGGAAGCTTGAACTACCTCATAATAACACAAAAGATAAGTTGAATCAATGCTCTCGGCAACACTTAGAGCATAGGCCACTAGGTTTCCTACACAATACTTTTGTGGTGGTTGGATTTCGCGCTTTTTCATATAACGAGCCAACCTATAGTTAGTTAACTGAGATGGTCAAGGTACCCTTGGGTTAGATGAAGCCTCAAACCAATCTGAAACAACTTTGGACTTGCAAAAATTAGGATTCTGTCTCATTGTCCTGACATTGTATGACTTCTCATCGGGACGAGCCCTTTGTTCATCGCGTCATTGCGACGTTGGGCATCAGCTCATCTAGACGTCACCTTCTTTTTTGGCTTTTAACTCTTCTTTACTTAAGACACTCTGATTTATTGTGTCTTTAAAGGTAAAAGACCCATTTTTTGATGGAAGCATGACATATTCATTGAATGCATCATTTTTGCTAACAATTATTTTGTCAATTTTTGGACACTATAGTTCTAAACCTTTCTTACCGATAGAGTAACCCAGATAAACGTACTTTACAGCCCTTGGATTGAGTTTTCCCTAGCTAACTTTAGCATAAGCAGGACAACCGAAAATTCTAATATTAGAATATATAAGAGGATTATCTGATCATATCCCTTCTTGAACTTTACCATTCAATGGTCGATGTGGAGATTGGTTTCTAAATGGCTTGCCAAATTTATGGTTTCAACCCAAAACACCTTCCCTTATCCTGCATTTGAAAGCATGCATCAGGCATTTTCCAGCAAGGTTCTGTTCATTCTTTCTGCATCTCCGTTCTGCTGCAAAGTTTTAACAACGATTTGATGTCTTTCAATTCATTCCCATTTGAAGAAATCGTTAAACTCTGATGAATAGAAATCAAGGCTATTGTCCATTGTCAACTACTTTATGGACTTCCCAGTCTATTTTTTAACAGTGTTTTCCATTGCTTGAGGATCCCAAAGACTTCGTTTTTCTATTTCAGAAAATAAACCCAAACTTTCCAGAAATGATCATTAATAAAAGTTTGGAAGTATTTATTACCTCATTTTGAGATTTTAGGAGTCAGACCCCATAAATCAGAATGGAAGTAGTCAAGAGTCCCTTTTTTTGTGAACTGCTGAATTAAAACTTACTCGCATTTGCTTTCCGTAAGTGTAGTGTTCAGAAAAACCTAATTGACTGACCGTCTCCAGACGTACTAACATCTAGATTAGAAATCTTATACAAAAGATATATAAAGCGATATCCACAAGTGTACAGGTTAGGTTGTAATATAGTTTAACTTAGTAGGTGAGTACTCCGAGGATCATACCCAATGGGGGCGAGCACTAAATTAGTTCTAACCTAATTATAAATAGATTTAATCATAACTTTAATTGGATCATATTATGACGAATAAAAAGAAAGGTTTTGGTAAATTATACTATTAATAAAAGAAAGTAAAGAAATAAATAAAATACGAGAAATCAAAGAGTAAAATATATCAAATTTGGTCCTGTCACTTCAGGTTTTCTCGTTCAATAACCTAGTCGATATCCCAACAGGATCTTGGTCTTGTAAAGATGCATTAAATTCTTGAACTACAGGGACCACAGTAAAGTCTTTTGGGAACGTACAAAAAAGTTCCCATCTATGATATCTAACTAAAGCCTATATCTCCTGACAGAGAACCATCGATGGTTCAAATCCCCTCTCTTGAATAAACATTTTTCCTTGAAGTTCTACAAAATATTTCTCAACGTTTAGATTCAAAAAATTAGTGGGATTTGAAACTGTCGAAGGTTTTGGTTCATTAGTTCTTCTAACCTTTCATGGAGACATTTTAAATATTGTTTAAATTCAATAACTAATGGACTAGCAAGCAAAGTTTCCAATGAAACAGTAAAAATAGGAGTTAGAAACCCTTAACCTTAAATGGAGATTTGTCAGATTCCACCGCAAAATCTTGTTTGTTCTATCTAGAAATCCTTGCACCAAATGAGTGTATTCTGAAAATAAAAGCTTGCAAAATAAAGATTTTGCAAATAAAAAGAGATTTGAAGGTTTGAAGAAGTTTAGGGTTTTAGATATTTAGGGGATTTTAAAAGAATTAGAGGTTAAAAAGGTTTTTGAAAGAATTAGAGGTTAAAGAGGTTTTAAGTAATGGTTAATAGTATTTCGGAGTTTTAAAATAAATATTTTTTGGCTTAAAATAATGTATAATTAAGGTTAATCCATCGGGTTGCACAAATGGGTAAGGTTAACCTTGTAAAAAAATTGTAGCGATATCGTGACACAGGGGTTCCGTGTCGCGACATCCATGTCAGTTTGACATTGTTGCAACTCAGGGGTTCGGTGTTGCGACACACTCTTGAATTTTGGATTTCTGGGTAAACCGGCTTCAGTGTCGCGACACACATAGTCTGTGTAGCAACATCGCGATGATTTTCTTAATTTCATTGATTCTAACCTTGGTGTTGCGACACAGAGTTGCCGTGTTGCGACAGTGGCTTTGTTTTTGCCCAACCTTCCAATTTCTAGAGTGTCACGGTTTTTATAAAACATAAATTTGATAAAAATTAAAATCTAAACTAAATAATTAGTTAAATATACAATAATTGAAAACTCCTTATTGTATACTCTTTACGAAAATAATTCATCCAACTGTTTTGTCCAATTACCCCGCCATGCGTGTGTTACCCTCATATGATATCCTTGATTCCTTAGAGTTAAATCCGCTCACTTAATACAATCCTATTTTATCTCATTGTCACCATTTTTTCTTTTTAATGATTAATATGATCACTTCCAACAAATGACTGTGATAAATTGCTTGTTCGAGAACAAGCAACTCGTGGCCACGTTCATATTTATCAATTCACATGATGCCAATGAAATGATATTGTTAAATTTTTAATCGAGGTATGAATTCCATTATTGCTAGTAAAACCATGCCATACACAAGTCATGTACCTAACATATTGACTATGGACTCGATCATCTTTAGATCACTTCAGAGAATTTTCTCTATTCAACTTTCTCTTGAATTCAAGTGTGTATAAATAATGACCCAAGACTCTCTTTATATAGGGAGAGTTTAGAGAGTTCAACTATGATTAAACTTAATCACTTTAATATTAAATTAATATAATATTTATGAAGACTTCATAAATATTAGATTAAATTTAGTATTAAATCTTATTAAAATAATATAATGTTATCTTATATAAACATTAAATTAAATTTAATATTAAGATAATCACTTTAATATTAAATTAATAAATACTATTAAGATAAGTATTAAATTAAAATTAATATTAAACTATTAAAATAATATTACTTTTGGAATAGTTAATATGAAATCAAATTCTCTGGTAGAGTCCCAATAGGAGTGTAACTCTTCCACTTCTCAACCACCGACAACCAACTGCCACCGACCACTAGGACGCTGTTATCGCAACCACTGGCACCGCCGTGTCTGGTGATGTAGGTGCGACACCCTTACGGACCCTAAGTCGGTTTAGTTGCTATCGGTTCAATCCGGATCAATAACGACCCGACCAGTTTGGTCTAGCCACCGATTGAACTGACGACCCATTTTTACATACCGGGCCCAGTTCAACCAGTTTTTAGGCCCTGGTCTCAGTTTTGGGCTCTTGAGCTCAATTTATGATCTCAAGTCCAATTTTCAAGTTCAAGTACCCATTAGGCCAATTGTCTGAATTGAAAATTAACTTCAAAAAATATTATATTAATTTTAATTGATTTGATTAATTTAATTTTACTTGATCAAAATTAATTTTTCCAAACATCACTTAGATTTTCCAAATTAATTTTTCAAGAAAATTTTTTAATCAAATTCTCTAGTTGAACAATTCTCACGACCACTTAATTTAATTCGACAATGAATAAATCGAATCAATTAAATTATTCCCGAAGTCGGAGAATTTTCTTTTGATTCAAAAAGCTGTCCGATTGAGCTTTTGTTGAGCTAGCGGAGGGACCAATCGAACATGTGTAATTAGGCTCTAGTTATTGCAATTATATCCAGAAGCATTGTTCCGATAATTCGCAATTACTTAATCATGGAGTTAGTCCACAATAAGTACCATGATTCGAAACTCCTTATTGTATACTCTTTACGAAAACAATTCATCCAATTGCTTTGTCTAATGAACTCGTCATGTGTGTGCTACCCTCATATGATATCCTTGATTCCTTTGAGTTAAATCCGTTCGCTCAATACAATCCTATTTTATCTTATTGTCACCATTGTATCTTCTTAATGATTAATATGATCACTATTAACAAATGGCTGTGATAAATTGCTCGTTTGAGAACAAGCAACCCGTGACCACGTTCCATATTTATCAATCCACACAATGCCAATGAGAGGATATCATTAACTCTTTAATTGAGCTATGAATTCCATTATTGCTAGTAAATCTATGTTATACACAAGTCATGTGCCCAACATACCAGCTATGGGCTCGATCATCTTTAGAGCATAATCATTGACTTATATCAAAGCACATGAATTGCATACGCATGGTCAGTGATTAACTCAGGATTTAGATAAATCACACCATGAATGTCACAAGTGAATTAATTCACAAGTGGATTCAGAATTAATTCATCTTGGGTTTAGAGCAATGTATCATTCTACCAATCAATACATCTATGTCTCCACTCATGCAGTCAACTGCTCTGATAGCCAAGACTAACCATCTCCCCAATTGAAATTGTAGACGACATAATAATCCTTTTCAGTGTTTGAATCAAATCCTCACTTTGATTCTTTTATGGTATTACGAACTTATTTAGATTATCTACCGAAGTAAGTTGTATTTTTTGCAATGTAAACGTTGTTTACAATGCCACTTATCTTCAGTTTGAACTTTAGACAATTAATGAGCTAATATTTTATTGTCATAATTTCGCTATGCATGCAAAATATAAAAGACAAAAAATACAAAAGACATAATAGTGAAATGTGAATTTAACTTTATTTATTTATTCATCATTTAAATAAATAGAAAACAGTTGCATGTTTACTACAATATGGGCTCATTTCCTTAAAAAGCCTCCACTTATATTAAAGCATATGAGTTACATACGCATGGTCAGTGGCTAACTCAGGATTTAGGAAAATCACACAATGAACTTCACAAGTGTATTAATTCACAAACGGATTCAGAATTAATTCATCTTGGTTTCAGTCCAATGTATCATTCTTTCAATGAATACATCTATGTTTCTACCCGTGGATTCAACTACTTCGGTAGTCAAGACTAGTCATCTCCCCGATTGGAATTGTAGACGACATACTAATCTTTCTAAGTATTTAAATCAAACGCTAAATTTGATTCTTTTACAGGATTAAGGACTTGTTTAGATTATCTACTGAACTAAGTTGTCTTCTCGTAATGTAAATGTTCTTACAGTTCCACTTATCATCAGTTTGAACTTAAACAATCAATGAGCTAATATTTTCTTGTCATAATTTTTCTATGTATGCAAAACATGAAAGATAGAAACATAAAAGATATAACAGTGAAATGTGAAATTAACTTTATTTATTTATTCATCGTTCAAATACATGGAAAACAGTTAAATGTTTACTACAATATGGACACATTTCCCAACATGTCATCCATTGCTTTAAACATGAGGGGCTTTTGGGCCTTTCCCATATCGGGTCCAATTGCAAGTACTTCCTAGACTTTTAACCCAGTACTTTATAATTTGATTTAACCCGATATTTGTTTTTCTATTTCCTCAAATAAACATCTCAAGTTAATTTAAATAAATTAATTTTCCAATTAAATAATTTTCTCAACTTAATTCTAATTCCGTTAAAATTATGAAGACTTTATTGTAAAAGAATCTATGATAAAATATGTTTAATATTTCTACATTCAACGAATTCACTATGACCAAATAATTTATTTCTATTTTCGAACTTCATTTAATTCAAAAACCATAAATTCATTTCCAGGTCATTTCCATTTTCATTTAGAGAAAACCACATTCATTTCAAAATGTTTCTCATTCCTCTAAGTTTATCAGTTCAATCCATTTTTGTTCATTTGATTCAACATGTAATTCATTTCTGGTTTCAACGAGCTAGGGGAGGGACCGATTGGACATATGCGATTAGGGCTTAAATGATTTATAATTAAGTTCCAACTTTTCGTCTATTAATTATAAACTAATTTAGTCACAAAGTTATTCCATTATAGTATTCTGATTGAGCTCTCCCCAATGACATACCATTACAAAAGCAACTCGATCAGTGCTCATCCAATGACCTTGTCATAAGTGTGTTACCCTCATAGGATATCCTTAATCTCTTTACGATAAATCCTTTCTCCCAATATGATTCTAGTCAATTATTATCAAATAGCAATAAGTCATTCATCACAAAAATGAACGACCCGTAGCCACATTTATTTTTCATCAACCATGTAATGTAATATGAGGATATCATTTACCCATATCTCTGGCTATAAATTTCACTATTGTGAGTGATGCTACATACTCAACACCCCAGCTTCTGGTTCTTTATCTATTTGAACTCAGGCTTTTACTTACATCAAAGTGCACGAGTCATGCATACATAGTCTGTTATCCACCCAGGATTAAGGTATGCCACACTTTGAACGTCATAAGTGAATAAATCTATAAACGAATTTAAGGTCTATTCTTCTTGGGTCCAGTCCGATTTACTGTTAGTCTGGTCATTTTGGGATTTATCCGCTTGGATACTTAAGACAATGCATCTCCTTAATTAGACTTGATAGACGTCATATTAGTCTTTCAATCAGTGTGCTAATTTTTTATTAGAATAAGGACATGTTTAGGTTCGTATACTAATATAAGTTGTCTTTCCGTATTACGATCCAACCACGTAATACCACTTAGTATTAGTTTAAATATTAGACAACCATTGAGTCAATATTTGCTTCTATTTTGCTTTGCATGCAAAAACCACATGAGGATAATTATACAAAGTATATTAATGTAATCCATGAATTTTTTTATTAGCTAATCTATTTGAAAAAATTACAAGTTTACAAATAAATATACTACACTCAAGGCACCAGATCCAACAGTGGCGATTTCAACACTTTCCACACCTCGATGTAACTATTTGTCTGTATCTCCTTTAGGCTAAGGGCCAATCAACATTGCACCTTCATACAACTTACATCGTGATGTTACCTTTGAACCTCAACTCCTAATTTCACATAGTTTGTCAGGTCATGACTGTATCTCCATCAATTTTGCGATGTTCAACTAAACATTTCCTATAATCCCGAAACAACAACTCATATCGCGACTTTGATCAAATTCAAGTCGCCACATTGTCCTATTTTAGAAAAACCTCCCAAGCATTGCTTGCCATGGTCCTCCTAACTCTTCTACATAATCAATTTAAGCACAACATAAGTATCATTTACCATACAAAACTAAAATAGTACGAAGAGAACTAAAATCGACATAAAAGCACAACTAAAGCTAAATGCAACATATCTAACTACTAACAACTAAAAGACTCAATTTCAGTTAAAAACAAGCTAAAGTACGCATGAAACAACCCTAATATGATATGTCAAATTATAGCATACCATGACCATAAAAGAAAATTGAATAGTTTGTTGATCATTTGTAACTTTTTATAGTTGGGTGAGAAAAAAATTACCAATAAGTGGATGACAACTAATGTAATTTATCCAAAATAATAATACCAGTGTTGAGTCCCTGTACTTTTTTTATTTAAAAATCTTGACTCATCCGTCTAACTTTACCATTAAAGTTAACGATGTCAAAGGTAAAATACCCTTTTTAGCCTTTAACATTTATGATTTTTTGAATTTGATTTTTACCCTTTAAAATCACGTAATTTTTTTGAAAACTTTTAAAATTACTTTTCATATATTCAATAAAACATATTAAAATAAAAATTAAGAAAAATAAAATTTTTTAAAATTTAAAAAAAAAAGAATGATTTTAAAAATATAAAAAAATTCCAATATTCGTTACTATCTAAATTGACTGGTTGGATCAGCAATCGATTAGGGTATCGATCTGTATTTCTTTCAATCTTCAGAGTAACGTATTTATACAACACATGGCCATACAAACCATGCTATTAACTGACTTAACTAATGAAAACTGCTACTAACAAATCTAACTACCAACAGTTTTTCAATATTTCTTAATATTCACCCATGGCAGAGCTTCCTTAACAAGACAAATGAATGACTTGGTGACTTTGTTGTTCAAACTTACTAACAACACTCAGGCCATGTCTGAACTTACAAAAGAATGGTGTCGATAAAGGCTTGGTGAGTATGTCAGCCACTTGATCTTGTCCTGGAATATGGCTAACTACAAGTTTGCTAACTGCAACCTTCTCCCTGAGAAAAAGCAAATCGAGTTCAACATGCTTGAACTTAGAATGTTGTACAGGATTCACAGATATTGCAACTATTCCTGAGCTATCACACCAAACAGTAGACTTTCTAGTAAAAGAAACATGTAATTCAGCAAGTAGAGACTCAAGCCAAATGATATCATCTGTAACTTGAGCTAAGCCCCTAAACTTAGTTTCTAGAATGGAAAGAGAAATAACCTATTGTTTCTTGGAACCCCATGCTACAGGATTTCCGCCTAAAAACACACAGAATCTAGTTGTGGATCTTCTACCATCCAAGTCTGTAACCCAATTAGCATTAGAATAACCTACTAGAGAGACACGAGGTGCATCTTTAAAAATTATGCCATACTCAAGAGTTCCTTGCAAGTATCTCAAAATCCTTTTAACAGCTTTGAAATGTTGCTCCAATGGCTTATGCATAAATTGACACACTTTGTTAACAGCAAAGGCAATATCAGGCTGAGTAATGACAATATATTGAAGGGCACCAACAATGCTTCGATAATCAAAATCATTCTCAATTGGACTCCCACAGTGAGCTGACAAGTTGCATGTAGAAACCATAGGAGTAGGAGAGGCTTTTGAAGGCTCCATGTTACACTTTGTTAGCAAGTCCTTAATATACTTCCTTTGGTTTAAAAATAAACCAATTGTGCTATAGGAAACTGCAATGCTAAGAAAGTAATGCAACTTCCCCAAATCTTTCAAAGAGAATTGTTGATCCAAGGACTTAACAAAAACACCCACTTCAACTAACTAATTTCCAGTGACTATGATGTCATCCACATACACGAGCACATACATGATCAATTCACCAGAAACCTTGATGAACAACGGAGCATTAACTTTAGAGAGAACAAAACCAATGATCTTTAGATACTTTTTAAGTTTGTGAAACCAAGCTCTAGGAGACCAAAGGTTGACTATCACCTTGAACCTTAAAATCGAGAGGTTGATTCATATAAATTTCCTCACGAAGATCACCATTTAAAAAGTGTTGTTGATATCAACTTGCCAAAGTTGCCATCTATAGGTGACTGCAAAAGTGAGTATAATCCTGATAGTAGTAGGCTTGACTATAGGGCTAAACTTTTCTAGGAAATCAACTCCAGCTTCTTGAAGATATCTTTTGACCACCAATCTGCCATTGTATCTAGTAATGGTGCCATCGACATTTTTCTTGAGCTTGAAGATCCACTTACACCCAAGTACTCTTCTGTGGGAAGGTAACGAAACTAGCTCCAAGGTGTTGTTCTTTAAAAGAGCATAATACTCCTATTGGGTAGCCTTAGCCCATTCAGGACTAGCAAAGGCTTCCTCAATGGTCCGTAGTTCCTCACTAGACAATCCAGCTGAGAAGGCTTTTAATTTGAAATTTTCACTTTTGGATCGAGTGACCATGGGATGGGCATTAGATATAAGAGGAGAATTAGGTGAAATAGTCCCAACCTGCTCAATTCTAGAAGGAACCATCGTGCCTGTACCAAGGTCCAAAACACTATTCTTATGTCCTAAATCATCAGCTGACGAAGTAGCAAGTTCCAAGGAAGTAGACTAAATTTTGGGGAAAACAGTAGAAGATACACCAAGTTCTACATGAGGCTCATTTTCTCTAGGTGATGAAGAAGAAGTGGCATAAGCAGATAAAGGAGGAGCTGCCGTGGAAGAAATAGAGCCTTGAGGTTGAGAAACAATAATAATAATAGATACTTGTTGAAAAAGCTGAGAAGATGACCCTCGATCATAATCTGACTGCTGAAAAAATAGAACCTATTTTGAAGCAAATGGAAAACAAGTTTTATTAAACACCACATGTTTGGAAATAAAAATTGTACCTGATTCATCACGGCACTTATAACCTTTGTGAAAAGCACTATGACTAAGGAAAACACAGGGCTTGGACCGCAACTGAAGTCTGTTTTGGTTATAAGGCCTTAGAAAAGGATAGCAGCAACATTCAAAAGTCCTTAGATGTAGATACTCGGGTTTAGCATTGTAGAGTAGCTCATGTGGAGATTTTCCATGTAATACTAGAGTAGGCAACCTATTGATCAGGTATACTGCATTGAGAAAGGCATGTGCCCATAAGTGCATTGGTAAGGAAGCCTGAGCAAGAAATGTAAGACCGATTTCAGCAATGTGTCTACGCTTTCTCTCGACCATGTCGTTCCGCTCTGAAGTATGAGGGCAAGTAAGTCTGTGCTAAATACCAGACTGCTGAAGAAGTGGAAAGAAATATTTAAATTCACCTCCTCAATCACTTTGGAACATCTTGATCTTGGAATTAAATTGTACTTGAACAAATTTCTGAAATTGAACAAATTTTTCAACAACCTCTAGTTTTTTCCTTGGTAGGTAAATCCAGGTATATCGACTATAAGCATCAAGAAATGTAATATAGTACAAACACCCCTCCGATGACTTTTGGGCAAGACCCCATAAGTCTGACACAACCAACTTAAAAGGAAAATTATATACAGTCGTAGAAGCAGTAAACAAAAGCTTGTAAGACTTTCCTAACTGATAAGCAGAACAAACAGTAGGAAGTTGAGATTTTTCTACAAGAACTTGACAACTCTGTAACACTTGATGGAAGACTTTATTTCAAGGATGATCTAGTCGATTATGCCACAAGTCAGAAATAGTTGAGGCTTTAGATGAGGCTTTTAGCTGAGCATGGTTCACTGACTGTCTTTGAGTTGAAACCTTAACTGAAGAAGTTGCACTAAGACTACGACATGGAGAAGTAGTGAACCTATACATTCCTTTATGAATGTGTCCCGTTAGTAAAACCGTTGTTGTCTGTAAATCCTTCACAAAAAAATGAAAAGGGTGAAATTAAAAAAACTCGTGATTATCTTTAAAAAACTGAGCAACATAGAGTAAATTTTTACAAATATAGGGAACATGAATGATATTTTTAAGCTGCAAAATTTTATGTCCAGAGAGAAGAGAAGAATGTTGGAACGCCGGCACCCCCACAGCGCAGCAAAAATTAATTCATCTGGCAATCCAAACCATGGATCCATGTGCGAGGAACGAATCGTGGTGAAATAAAGGTTTTGAAATTACTGAATCTTTAAACTGAGTAGACAGTGACGCTTCGACAACGAGTATTTTGATCTACTATTGAACCAAGCCACAACCTTTGATGACTCCGGCCTCTACATAACCCATCCAGTTGACAATGAACAGAAGAAATCCCCAAAATTATTTTTGAGAAGACTTTGCTTGATGGTTGCTAGACCTTTTTTTAAGTAAAGAAAAATGAGATTTTTTATTTTTAGGGTTTTTTAAAAAACACCCTCTTTAACCCTCTTATAATTGGTATATATATAATGAATCATAATTCATTAAATATTTATTCGAACATAATAATCATAATTGAAATTAAATAAATATAAAAATGTTTTAAACCGGAAATTATAATTACATTAATTATAATAATGATTTCGGTAAACTATATTTATTTGAATTTATATACGAACCAAATTCATATATTAATAGAACTATGTTCTCATTATGTGTACAACAACCTTGTACATATAATATGTTCAATATTTGATTACCCAATTAAATTAATTCTACAATTAATTTAATTCATGTGACAACCAATCACAATAGCAACTATGTTTTATTCCGTTCATTTCAACCATAGGGTGTGACCTTGTAGATTCTTGTAACGTTAGCAGTAATACTAGAATGATTCTAATGTTACAAACAATGAGTGTCATCTAGCAATGCATCATTGCTACCTAAGTTACAAGAAATCATGATTCGACATAACCTTTTTGCGATTAACCTTTCATGCATTAATCCTTAACTCCTTTATCTCTGGGTTGGACACAAGTCATGGAATAGTCACACTTGCATAGTCCATCCCATGTTCCTTGATATCTTGAGTAGACTATGATATACAAATAAGTATGACATCTCATATCAGCTTATTTGAGCATGGCCATGCATTTCTAGTCTCACCCAATCAAGTGGCCTAAGATATTACTCTCATTATGTAGGAGGGACTTATCCTATATCGATCAACTATATCCCTCTACATAGATTGTGGTATACCCAACATCAACCTTTATAGAACAACCAATTACGGTGTACATGTGATTGTATCAAAATATACAACTCACAATGTTGGGATAATGATGATCTTAAGTCTAAGGATCATATACATATTAATCACTATGAGTAATGTTGTGACAATTACATAATAATCCAAGAAACATACTCATAACGGGTCAGTCCAATATGTTGTTCTCTAACATACATACTCATGCATTGATTTTGACACTCCATATCAATGACAACTCTTTATCATAAATCAACTACATGTTAGTCTTAATGCATTATTATTGTCCTAGCCAACAATAATCTTGACTAAGAACCTTTTAAGAATAATCATATTATTCTAAGGACATTATTATAAAACAGTTTATTTATACACACAGAAAAGAAACTGAAATAATAATGGTAACGCCTTATATTAATAAACATGATAAATCAAGTATGTTATTACAACCATCTCATGATTGATCTTTTGGGCAAACTCTAACAAAGAAGACCCGATATTAGCAACTGGTACACAAGCACTGTTTCCCATAACCAACTGACTAGTACCTGTATATGCATATGCGCCTTCAAGATTAGAAAGGTCATTAGTCTCATGGTTTGTAGCCCCGGAATCTAGGTACCAAACTTGATCAACAGATTTGGTGGAAACTGAAGAACAGTCTAGGGAATATGATCCTGCTTGAAGATGATAGCCTTGTTGAAATTTGGCATGAACTGGAAAAGAACGCCAATCTTGTTGAACATATTTCTGACCATAAACCACCTGTCATTGCATATGTTGATCATTATAAGATTGACTCCCAAACTGATGATAATTAACTTGCATCTATTTTCCTTGATCAAAATCACACACACCAGAAAAATTCTCATTAAACTAGTAGTAACACCGTTGAACAACATGACCAATCTTACCACAAAGTTGGAATTGAGGACGACCATGAGAGGACCTACATCATCTAAATCTTCCTCGATAATAGCTTCTTCCGCCTCGACTCAAGTTTTTGTAACCCGGATTATAGTTCCTAGTAGATCCCCCGTGGTTCTTGGATTGATTTTCTAAACCAGACTTCTTTCAAACCAAAAAAAAGAAACTGAACTTGTATTTCTTTTAGTCTTCAGAGTAACATATTTATACAACACATGACCATACAAACCATGCTATTAACTAACTTAACTAATTCAAACTGCTACTAACAAATCTAACTACCAACAATTTTTCAATATTCCTTAATAAAAACCGATTGACCCGCGAAACAGTATGGACCGGTTGCACCAAGCTAAAAAAATCTATTAAATTGACAATGGAACAGATTTCGAACTGATCTGACTAATTGGTTCTCAAAACAACCGGCCCGTCCCATTCAAAGCAAATAAATTATTAAAAAAAACAATATTAAAAATTATAAAAATTAGTTTAATTAATTTTTTAGCTCGAGGATCCTGTCATTTTACTACTCGAACTCCTTCAAATAAGCTTTTGTCAAAGTGTGTGACTCCTGCTGGGTACCCTAAAGCTGATCTTCCTGTTGCAAGTAAAGTTTTCGACCGTATCTCTCTTATGTTTCTTGCCTTTTTATATTATTGATAGGGGCATCGTTGGACCTCTCTTTGTATATAAAATGGGGGTCCTTTTTTTTAAAGAATGGAATGGCTGAGAATAATCCCAGTATAGGCTTGGGTTTCTTGAATGATTATAATGGTTAAAGTTGACTTGATTAATATAGTTTGAGTATCTAATCATTAGATAGATTGGTTTAAAAGAAGAAAAGCTATGAACAAATTGACATAAAACCTTGGGGGCTGCCTCCAATTATAAAGAACAAATTCTATCAAGTAGTATATATGTACTTTATAATTTCATGGCTATTCTCCTCATAATTGTGTAAAACGGTATATTTTTGAGTTCTTTGCATGCCAAATTACTAGCTTATAAGATTACTTGCATGAAATTCTATCAAATTTTCATTTAAAAAAAGTAGTATATATTATATACTTTTCTCACTGTTCGTTTAGATTCAAAATAAAGAAATAATTTTAAATACTGTCCCTTTTTTAACCTATTGTTTTCAGCTCATCCCTGAGTTTTACAACTGCTAAAATTTTATGTTAAATCGTGGGCAGTGCAAGTAAATTAGAACAATGGGTTCCCTTTGAGGAATGTCTGGTGCTCCATAGCTTATGGTGTTTAGTTTAATTTCTACTATTAATTTATTTAAAATCATATATTTTTTGGTCTAACTTTGATTTTTTGTTTTGTTTAATCATTTCACTAATCATCTCGTTTAAAAACAGCCTTTTTTAATTCTTAAAAACATGATTCGATACAATTAAATTAAAATAAAATAAAACCAAAAGTAATGATGATGTAATTGGAAAGGTCTTACATAGTTTTTTTAATGATAAAATCAGCAAGTAATGTTTACAGTTTTGTCAAAATAGTCTTAATTATATTTTGAGTTTTTCTGGCCATCAACTTTTGATTTTTTTCAAACTGCATTGTCTAATTGATGTACTGAATAAATTCAATATTTCAATCTCTTTTTCAATCATTCATACGTTTGTTTACTAATAAGTCTCTGAGTTGATTTTTTAGATAATTACGAAGAGTTATTTTATTATTATTTTTAATTTAATTATCTTATTGGGTTATCTAATTAATAAGTTATATCTCATTAAAATATTTCACATATGAAATTTCACATCATCTCCGTTAACTTTTTAATCGTACTTTCATCAAATCATTAGAAAAGCAGATTGAAGAAAAGAAAAAAAATTAATGACCAAAAAAAATAAATGATCATTTTAATAAAATATGCAAATATTAGTAACCAAATTTATCATTAAGTCTTTTCTTTGAAGTTTTGTAATGATGTAAAGATGGGTATAATGGGTATAAAATGAAGGGACATTTGTTCCCGGTCATGTCTGCGAGTTGCGGTTTTGTGTGTTTCAGCTTTGGTATGGGGATATATACGACGCTAATAGAATGTGGAATTTTGTGTCGGTTTTCAGTCAGTGCTGCATGGATTGTGGCTGATGCTGCAATTCTTTAATTTGTTCATTGACTTTACTTGAAAACAGGATTAATAATTGCTATTGGTAATACGGGTCTTACTTTAATTTTCATAATAAGTAGTAGGTCTATGTAAGAAAGAATAACAAGTGTTCTTTGAGCCGTTTGATGCTAGTCGTTGCTAAAGAGCTCAAATAAGCAAAACTCAAGTCATATGATAATGGGAATAATGTGCGGTTTGGAGTGCTAGCTACCATTCAAACTTTAGATTTCATTTTAAGCATAAATTATATAAATAAAATTCATACACGAGAAATACTATCTTAAGGAATGTGCACTCCCGATTTCAAGATTAGAGTTTATTGGATAATGGTATAACAAGATATTGAATTATATGAACTCTTTTATTATGATTTCTCAATATAGGTGTGATATAATATAGTGTCAAGTTTTTGCTTTCCAAATAAGAAAAGGATTTTCTATATTGTTTTTACAGGGATTTAACCTTTTCAACTATAGTGAGCTAATCTTTGTCAATTTTTGCACCTTCATATTTGTTTGTTTTCAATTGAAGTATGATATAAGCCTCTGTACTTTTGTAAATTTAAAATTTGATTAAATATGCCATCACCAAATGGTTAGCATATTTTACATGTTCTACTAAAGGGTAAGCTAGTACTCATTAGCATAGGAACATTTATATTGAGCCTTTGTATCACTCTCTTTATTAATATTTTCATTTGGCAAGTTCTATGCATTATGGGAAAGCTCAACATACATTCATCACGTAAATTCAGGTTGAGTAGATTTGGTCCACAATAGTGATTCAACATGATTCTTATAACGTAATTTCAAGTCGATATGATCAACAGTGGTAATTCGACACGATTTTCATCACGTAAATTCGAGTCGTGTAAACTTGACCAATGGTCATGATTTGACGTGGTAGAATAATACTCTCTACATAATTTTGAGCTGCGAGGACCAACGGTAGTGTGACCGACTAATTATAAATGTTGAGGGCTAAAATAATTATTTTACCATTAATACCATTAAATTTAACAGCAAATTTAGACGGGGACCAAAATCTTTAAACCAAAAGAAGTACAGGGACCTTTGATACATTTTAATCATTTGTATTTTAGAGAATAGTAAAAGAAGCATTAAGAAAAATTGGTCCACCCAATTGAAAATTGAAATTAGGGTTTTTTACCCAAATAGGATAAAAAAAAAATACTGAAATGGGATGTCAGAAAAAAAATTTATCAAAATAGGTTACTTTTTCATTGGAGCCTATTTGGTAGGCGTAATGAATAAAATAATAATAAATTTTTTTTAATTAAATATAATTTTATATTTTTTAATATTTTTTGAAAAAATACGGGTCAAAATACTGGTTGGGTCGGTGGCGCCTCTCAAGTAGGCGCCAATGAAGGAGCCTGATGGAGAGCGCCAATGGTAATGTATTTTTAATAAATAATTTTGTTTATAATTTAAAAGGTTTATAGTTTGTGAATTTTTAGGATATATTTTAGAAAATATTGTGAATTTTTTATTAATTATTAATTATAAATTATCTATATTTAGTGTTTATAGTTTAGATTAGAATTTTGTATGAATATTTTAAATTTTTGTATGAATATTATAATTTTTTATGAATATTGTAATGTTGTATGAATATTGTAATTATTTTATAATTAAATTTGTATTTATAGTTTTGGATTAGTAATTTTTGTATGAATATTGTAATTTTGTATGAATATTATAAATTTTTGTATGAATATTGTAATATTATAGTTTTGTATGAATATTGCAATTTTTTGTATGAATATTGTAATTTTGTAATTTTGTATGAATATTATATTTTTTGAATGAATATTGTAATATTATAATTTTGTATGAATATTGTAATTTTTTGTATGAATTTTGTAATTTTGTAATTTTGTATGAATATTGTAATTTTTTGTATGAATATTGTAATATTGTAATTTTGTATGAATATTATAATTTTTTATGAATATTGTAATGTTGTATGAATATTGTAATATTATAATTTTGTATGAATATTGCAATTTTTTTGTATGAATATTGTAATATTGTAATTTTGTATGAATATTATAATGTGGGGATATATTGTAATATTGTAATTTTTTGTATGAATATTATAATTATTTTATAATTAATTTGTTAGTAATTTGGGAAAAATTCACAATATTTTGTTCACCATTGGCGCCTCCCAAATAGGCACCACCATTGGCGCCTCCCAAGTAGGCACCACCATTGGCGCCTTCTAGATAGGCGCCAATACTATGTATTATACGGGTTATATACTAACCCGGAAAAGTATAAATTATATTTTAATCAAATTTTTTTATTATTATTATTTTATTCATTGGCGCCTACCAAATAGGCTCCAATGAAAAAGTAACCTATTTTGGTAAATTTTTTTTTCTGACATACTATTTCAGTAAATTTTTTTTTCTATCCTAATTAGGTAAAAAACCCTGGAAATTACCAAAATTCTGAGAGCCAGAATCAGTAATAAATGTTCAGAAATTGCATCTGCCAGATTCAGTCAAAGGAGGTTTGAGCCCAATTTCTCCACTATTTGGTGACAATTATATCGTGTGATGTGATTGGTGAATTTTGGGTTTCAAGGGCTTAGATCTTCTTTTTATTATAATTATATTTAATGATGTGTTTAGAATTAGGGTTTTTTACAAAATTATTATAAAAAAATAAAAAATAACCAAAATATTATAACTTTTTTTTATTTACCAAAATATTATAAATTTTTTTTATTTACCAAAATATACCAAAAAAAACAAAAAACAGAAAAAAAAAACCTGACACAGCCTGATCAGGCCAATCACATTGGCGGCACCAAAGGTGCCAATGTGATTGGCGGCACCAATGGTGCCAATGTGATTGGCGGCACCAATGTGCCAAAGGACTAAAATGTTAGTTAAGGGTAGTTTCAAGGACCTGACATGCAAGTTTACTATTTTGAATTTTGAAAGTTAATTGCGGCTGCTGTGCGCACTAAATTGAAATATGACTAATTGCCTTCTAAGCCCTCCTTATTTATTATTTTCTTTTTATTCCCCTTCAACTCACTTTTTTATTTAATAACTCTATTTTAATTTATTAAATTTAATAGTTTATGTTTATAGATAAAATAGTTTAAGTTTCCATTATTTTTTTCCTTTTGAATTAATATTAGTTAAGGAATATATTAAATTTATAAAATTAAAATAGTTTAATTTAATAACTCTATTTTAATTTAAAAAATTAAATTAAACTATTTTAATTTTAATCCTCTGAATTTAATATATTCCCTTAACTAATATTAAATCAAAAGGAAAAAATAACGAAACATAAACTATTTTATCTATTTATAAATTTAATATATTCTTAATAGAATTATAACATAAACATGTTAGACTAAATAATGGAAACATAAACTATTTTATCTATTTATAAATTTAATATATTCTTAATAGACTTATAACATAAACATGTTAGACTATTTTAATTAAAATAGTCTCTTAAGATATTATGAAGCAACAAATTTTATATTTCAGTAAATTTTATATTTTAAATGAAAATAGAGTTATTACTTAATTAGAATTCTAAGTATCTTAATTATCACTTAACTAATATTAGATTTAATTAAAAAATTAATAGAAATACCAAGCATGCCTTATTGAAAACCGAAGTAATAATAAAACCGATCACCCATAAATGTAACCCAAATAGAAAAATAAATTATAATTATATTATATACTCTTAATAACTCTATTTAGTAAAATTTTTAAATAAAGTATTCTCATCAAATTATCAAAATAATACATAAAATGCGAATTAGTTTATACCTTTTAAATAGCTTTATTTTAGGTAAAATATATTTACTTTAATAATAAAATAAAGGGCTTTTATGAGTAAAAATCATAGATTAAGAGCTTATTTAACTAAAAAAATAAGTTGAGGGTTTGTTTATTAAATAAAAAAGTGAGTTGAAGGGGAATAAAAAGAAAATAATAAATAAGGAGGGCTTAGAAGGCAATTAGCCATATTTCAATTTTAGTGCGCACAGCAACAACAATTAACTTTCAAAATTCAAAATGGTAAATTTGCATATCAGGTCCTTGAAACTACCCTTAACTAACATTTTAGTCCTTTGGCACCATTGGTGCCGCCAATGTGATTGGCGCTGTGTCAGGTTTTTTTTTCTGTTTTTTATTTTTTGGTATATTTTGATAAATAAAAAAATTTTATAATATTTTGGTAAATAAAAAAAAGTTATAATATTTGGGTTATTTTTTATTTTTTTATAATAATTTTGTCTTAGAATTATCTTTTGAAGTGTGGGGTAACGTAAAAACTAAAAAGGACGGTGTCAGGAAAATTTTAATGACATTCAGTTTGGATCAATGTTTTTATCCCATCAATCGGTTTCTCTTTTAAAGGCAACCAATTTCCCTTTGGGGAGGTTTCATTGTTTTTAATTTTTCTTTCGAAATCAGATTATATTTTATGAAAATGTGTAGATTATTTTTATATATTAAATTAAAAAGTAAGTTAATATTTTTGTTAAAATTTTATCTATTTATATTGTTAAAATGAGATAATTAAACAGTGACATAAGATATGTCATGCGTATCTCACGTGTAAGGACAAATTTTAAACAGAAAAAATAAATGAATTTTTAACAAAATGATTTATTTACTCTTTGGTCTAATGTACATAGACTAATTTACTACTTTTAGTAAATAAGATAAAATACACTCCAACTTTTAATACATGAATACTTTTAATTTTTTATACATTTGTAAAATTATTTCATTAGGGTGTTTGTCATTTTATATAAAAATACTTTTTCTAAAAATTTGGGTAAAAGGAAATGCTTATTACTTAGATAACCTGACCCATCATCACTCAAATAAAACCCATCTCCCATAAATTTCAATTACATCAACCCATGTTGTTCAAAATAATGGAAAGTGAAAACAAAGAAAGTAAAAAAAATGTTAAGGAAATAGGGTAAATTAGTAATAGAAGTCATTCTCAGAAAATATTTAGGGTTCTAGATCGTTTTTTTATATTTAAATAAATAGATCAATTTTGGAGAGAGAAACAACAGGACGCGTTTTCAGTCAACGATAAAAAAGTCTAATGGTAATTTTTTTCAAACGGCTAAAAATGGCTAGTTTATTTGCTATATAAACCCAAATCATTTTCTTCCTTGTGTATTCCAATCTCATTCTCCTAATTCTCAATTATCTCAATTTTTTAGTTCTCAAGTTTTCATTCAATTTCTCTCATAATCTTGTTGTTTTAATTTTATATTTCGTAATTTCTTTGTTTTTAATTTATTTTTATAATGGCAATTTCGCTGATTCGTTTGGATGGCAAACACATTTCCGAAATCTAATTGCAAATGGTAAGAAAATATTATTAATTTTTTTAAAATTTTAATTAAGTTCATTATTAATTTGTTAACGTTATTATTTTTATTATTTTTTTATGTTTGTATAATCAGGCCAAAGATTGGATTTTAGAGACATACATACATAATTTAACTACAAGGGCATCATGTGTTATTGAACAACATTTGCAAGAGGCGGGATTCTTGCACGTGTTTCTTATGCTCAGGGGGACTAAATTGGATCATACACTTATCATCACTTTGGTGGAAAGATGAAGACCTGAGACACACACGTTTTATCATCCGTGTGGTGAGTGTACAATTACACTCGAGGACGTAGCTTTACAACTTGGTTTACTAGTAGATGGGCTAGTCGTTACAGGGGCAGTGGGCGTTGGCAATTGGAGCATAATTTGTGAGAAATTATTAGGGTTTAGGGTTTAGGATTTAGGGTTTAGGTATAGGTTGATATAGAAAATGTATGAATCAATTAGATGCATGAACGAATTCGGGTAAGTGAATGTTGTGTAAATGTCCCTCTGCGATGCCTCTGGTAGGGTAGTTATATTGCTAATCAGATTGGCAGGTCACGTTATGAAAACAAGTGTAAGACCATGAGGTTGAGACCCATGCATCGTATGATACGAAAACACTCATGGTATAGCCTTCAGTAAGATAAAGACTGGACCGGCAGATCACAATACATGAAAGTGTGTAAGTCCATGTGGCTGTGACCCATGGCAAGATATGACTGTATGTATGTTCATGGTGCAATCTTTTGATGATGTGTAAATCGAATTGGGAGATCACAATACATGAAATTTATGTATGAGTCCATGAGGGAGAAACTCAAGGCACATTCTGTGAAAACCCGTCAGGATAGTAAATACATGATTCTGTATGATGCCTTTGTGGCGTATTCTGTTTGGCTCTTGTGGCGTACATTGCTAAGTCTGTATGGTACAATGGGATTATCCACCATTGTGGAGAGTTTTGTATAAGTTCTGAGTGTTCTATGATAGATATTTCTATGATAAGGTTATGATACGTTTGAGGTTAATATGATTGAATTAGATCTGTGATGTAATCAAATGAGTTTTAAACGAAATTCTTGGAAAAGAAGTGTGTATTTGCATGTTAAGAAGGGAATCCGCCGTGGTAATATGTTAGTATTGGATATGGGCATTTTCGTAGTTATGAAAGACCTAAAAAATTGCCAATGTGAGTTCGTTTGCATTATGTAGTACTGAAATCTGAGTATCTGGTACCTGCCATGTTTGAATAATATCATGTCTTTTCTTAAAATCTTATGGAATCAGAGTTATGATTGACTTAATTATTCGATATTTTGTAACAAAGATGTGTGGAATTCATATGAATGATCTGTATAGTTTATTATCAGTATGAGTTTTGTTGGGTAGTGAACTATAATATAATTTGATTAGTAAACTGATGGTATCCAAATCTACGTGAGTATCCACCAAGCGTGTATGCATCCATCAGTGAACAGTATCTGTAAACAACCATTTTGGGTTTAGTGTAAGGGTAAAGAGATGGTCTGTATGAATTAGTCTCTGAAGGTACATTCTTTTGAAAAGTACTTTTATGGTTCTAAGAGAAAAAAGATAATAGTATATTATCTAGAAAGATCTCTAGTCAGTTAGATAGCTAAGAGAGAATTGGTATACTAAGTATGATAGTTGGTGTGTAAGAGTAAGTCGAAAATTGTGGAAGTATTCACCCAAAATAGAAGTAAGTGGTTAACAAGGGTAGCTGGTGCACAAAGGTTACTCATATATTATAAAAGTATTCGTCAAGGTATTATGTTTTAACTCTCACTAAGTTCTTCAAAACTTACAATGATTATGTTTATGTTTCAGGTAGTGTGGTATGAGATTGCGCCAAGGAATAGGCAAACCAATTATGCATACAGTGGAAAAGTGACGTAATATAATATTACACCTTAAAAGTTAGTCTTTAATAAACGTTTGTATTGTAATAAATTGTAATTGGTCAGATTTAATATTTTATTTTTAAAATACTTTCGTTTGTTTCTTTAATATTAAGTCTTTAAAAGAAATGATGACGAGAAATGTTTAAAGTAAAGAGTGTCTGTCAACTATTTCAAAGATTTTGTTAAGTATTACTTGTAGTAACACCTGAGATCTGAACCAGGTGAATAAATTCGGGTTGAGGGCATTACAAGTTGGTGTCAGAGCCATCGATTTAGTCGATCCTCTAGCAAATAAGAGAGTCAGCCCTGTATGCATAATACACCGAGCCTGGCTTAGTCCCTCAGGTATGTGAAATTTATGTTTGTGTGAAAGATGTTTGTTATACTAGTAAGTAAAATGGTGATAAAAAAGACAGTAGATGAATAGAAAGATTGATCCATTAATAAGACCTGAAGGATATTATAGGAAGAAAAAGTACAAGATAGAACAAAAAGAAATTTTAGTTTCCTCCCTCATCATGATGATTTGTGGGTTTAGCAGGGACCTCTTCTACTTGTGGACAATCCTCTGGAGCTTTCTCCAAGTCAATAGAATCTTCTGAATTTTCTTTTTCATTCTCCACTTTAGGAGTATTAGGGAAGAAGAAACCAACAATTTGTTTCCACTTCTTTTGAAAGCCTTCCCAATCTCTGACCTTGAGATGATAAACATTAAAGCTTAGAGATCCAATAGAGATATCTTGAAGAAAATTAAAATCTACCTGACTTAGATTCAGTAGGCCAATGATCGGTTGTTTAATGTCACAACAATAATGTACAAGCATACACTGTCAATGCAAGTATAGTAGACAGATATGAGTCTGTCGGATATTAATCCCACGAAGATGGTTGTCTTTTGTTTATCAATGTCAGTGCAGTAAATGGATAGAAACAAGATAAATTGTGATAGTAGGTGTCGAAGCAATAACTTGAAAATAATAAAATAATATATGATAATGATAAACTGGGATCCCCAACGTGAATATTCAACAGAATGCTAAGTGCTCACAAAGTATAAAAGGATAGGTGATTGTTGATGCATTAAATTGCAATGAATATCTTACCAAGCTTAACTTCTATATTTAATCTAAGACTTAAACATGCATATTAACCCCACGTTCCGATGCTGGCAATGGAACACTATTAAGAACAAGTGGATTAAATTCCTCTAATCCTTAAGCAACTTCTGTTGTCATGCTTGTTAGCTTGAACTGTCACTGCACCTTCCAGTGTCAGTGACTGCAATAACACTTCCGTGCTAAAAACATTCAAACCCAAAGATTAAACAGTAGAAGTAAAATTAAATAAAATAACATTTAACCTAGAAATCATATGTACTTCCGTACTAACATGAAATAGAAAGTAATCACCAGCGTTTAGAAAAGAAAAATAAAAGAAACAAGAGGAGAATACTATTCCTAGACAACTTGACTTGAATCTCTCTATTCCCCCTTGTGTCGTACTCAGGGCTCCTCGTCAGAATTTGGTCTGCATCCTTTTCACGTCAGTTTACTTGTCGGAGCTTAAGCCACCATAGCCGAAAGCTTTAAGGGATAAGTTGAATAAGTTGATGATCCAAAAGCTCTCTTTTTTTTCTTTTTATCTGAATATTTACATTGTTTTCCAAATAGCTCAGGTGTCCTTTCATCAAAACCATGCTGCCTCTGTACGTACAAGTTAGTTGTACTAGACTGGACAGCTCAAGCATTTTTGTTCCTATCTAGGCAGCTATTAGGTGCGGCGACAATTCTGGGCACAATTTAAAAATACTCATGCAGCGACATCAGTACCGGAACATGACAAAATCAAGGATAACTAAGTTAAGATCCATTGAGTTATAAAATGCAAATTACTAAACTGAAAATGCTAAAATATGTGCTAAAGATAACTAAATGGGAACAAATTAACCAATAAGTAGGTAGAAAACATATGTTCTTTCTAGTACTATCACACCTCCAAACTTAAGTTTTTACTTATCCTCAAGTAAAACAGAAACTAAAAAGGCTACACAAGAATTCACTAAGGTAAATGATCATTCTAGCAACTTGAATCACCTAAAATCCCAATGAATGATTCACATTCAGTAGACAGAATATTGCATCGATAATACATAAGTATGAATGACTAAGATTGCATGTTCATCAAAACCAACATCATGCTTCAAATTTTAAATTCTATCTACCAATACATCATTTATTGTATTTTTTTGTGAATAAGAGATATCGTTGAATTACTGTACCCTTGTTCTTGAGAAGTAACGATGGAGTGCAACAAACCCCCAGGAAGTACGTAATTGCGCTGACACACACTCATGCCGCGACAACATTTGGCTAGATTCATTTTTCTAACGCTTGCATTGGAGTGTTCCCTTTTTAACATTTCACAATACACTGACTTTGGAGTGTCACTTATTCATAACTATATATACATATGAGTAGTTGTAAAAGGCAGATTCATTTAAAGTTTAAGGAATGCTACTAGTCGTCCATTACTAATGCAGCCTAAATCATTCATAAAAAAATTAAAGGTACAACATTCAGTCAATTTTATCCAATTCATTCATTGATAGTTCATATGATTCAAGAATTAAGCATCGAATGTAACCAAAAAAATATTTTCAACACATTTGCATTAACCATAAATAAATCTTGCATGCTTTATTAAAAGAGTTTTTTGAAATGTAGGCATATTTTCAATCCTCATATGCATTCCTCTAAACTTAAAGTTCGTATTGTCCCCAATGCACTAAGATTAACATGTGATGAAAATAACAATGCAATGACAATGTTCAATAAAAAAATGAAAATTACACCTACATGCAATGCATGAATACTACAGCTAAAACTTAAAATAAACTAACTTATTTTTCCTCGGCCATTAATGTGGTTGCACAATATTTGTTCTTCCTCCTCCTTCTTGGACTTTTTGTCTTTGAAGTGCTTTCTCTTCTTTTCTTTAGGCTTTGCACGGTCCTCGGATCGCTTATCAGGTTTAGGCTCTACCCTGGCATTATCGGTTTCTTCTTTGTTGGAGGGGTCACCTTGAGTGATCTGGTGTAGACCACTATAGCCAACGAAATGCGGTACTCCTTACTTGTTACCTCTGCAGCTTCCGTTGGTCTAGCTCCATCTTACTCCAGATTATTTTTAGTTGCATCCACAAACTCGGATGCATTGACAATGTCCTCAATAGATTCTTTCTCAGCAGTTTCTATCTCAGTATTTTCTTCCTCGGGCTTCTCGTTTACAACTTCAACACGGACATTTTCCTCCTCCAAAACTTCCTCCTCAACAGTAGACGCCTCTTGACCAACAATGACTTCACCCTCCACCAGGCTATCAATCATTCGCATGCACTCCTCAATGTCCCTTGATTCTTCTTCTTTCTTAACATCATAGATGCATACAATGAGAGGGGATTCCACCGATCTGTCTCTGTCCCATAGGTCATATTCCTCGGAGGAGGGTTTATATTCTCAGACAATCAGTAGGAATATTAGAAATTCTAGGAGTGGGGTCAGACTTAATTGGCGTAATGTGGTTACAATAGAAGTGTTATAGGCCCTGGTATAAGCATAGAACAAATTTTGTGATCTGTCCATATCTTTTATTGTAGCTACAAGCCTGATCTACTTATTGCTGATAGAATTGGCCAACTTTTCGATATCGTTCATTTTGCACAGTAATGATGTCTTTGCAGCCAAGTTTATTCCCTCGTTTTCTACTTTGGTTTTGCCCTTCCTTGTCTTGATGGCCTCAACCTCCTTCATTTTCGGTGTATCTTTGTCATGAGTCATTCTTTCAATAGACACTTCATTGATCGGGCCCTTATTTTCCAAGATCTCTTCATCATTACGGGGCACGATCCCTTCCTACTAGCACAATAGCATCACCAACGACGGGAAAACCAAAATTTTCTTTTGCCTTATAACAATTTTCTGGTGGAGTATTGCGCCGACATCAATCTTTCTGCCCTTGAAAATTGAATGTATCAGGCACATTCTATCAAGGTTGACTGTGGTGCTGTGAGTAGAAGGCAGTAGCCTGCAGTTGGCAAAATGGAACCAGATTTTGCTTTGCAGCGTTAGGAAGCGGTGGTGCATCGTATAATTCTTTTGATGTGAACCCGTCCACAATGCTCCTCCGACACATAAATATTTCACCAAATAGTCTTTTTTTGTCTGTGATATCTTCAATAAACTTGAAGTGTTCATCGATATCCACCTTAGTGTTGTACAGTTCATTGATTTTTGTAGCATCCCATGGGATTAAACCTTCTTGAACAAAGATAAAATCCAACTCATGGTCATAAAGGTTAGCGTAAAAATCACGTACCAATGAAGGAGAATAACTTCCAGGATGCGTTTAGAAAGTCGCCTACTTCAACATAGAGATGGTTCTGGAGACTTGTTTGCCCAAATCTTGTTGTTGCAAAAGGAAAATGCCCTGTTCTGGGTGAAAGTTTCACTTTAAGATGTTGTTTTGAAATATGTCTTTGGCCGCTTTCGTGAAAAAGATCACTGACTCTTTTTTCTTTGTTGGTATGAAGGATTCTGACTCATGAACTGCAGTTGTAGAGGATGAGTGTTCTTCAACGGGCTTGGTGGCTTTCTTGACTTATCCTCTCGTTCTTGCCATATTTTGCTTGTTTTGTGGAGTGAATATGGTTTAAAGTGTAAAGGTACAAACTTAGGGAAGATAAAGTGAATAAAAATTACTTCTTGGGTGTTTCACAGTCGACACAGTGAAGAGGGGTTTATAGCGAGTGAAAGAAGAAGATAGAAAGATGTGATTTTCTGAAGGGAAATAAAGCTGACGGGAATAATTACGTCCAATGAGAATTGCACCCACTCAGACAGATCAGACAGCTAGGTGACTTTTGATCAAATTATGGGATCTAAATTTCCTGAGCTGTCTTCATTCTTGCTAAGTCTAGGCGACAGTATAATAGACGGACTGCGTTGACAATAGAGTCCAAGTGTGTCAAAAATGGTACCTAATTATTCTGAAAAAATAAAAATAATAAAACAATCTTGAACAGAAGCAAAAATAAAATAAAATTACCTAGTATTAAATTGAGAGAAAAAAATTTGAATTAAAATTGTTCGACCAATTTAATGGTCTCTGCCTTATTTTGATCAGTATTTCCAAGATAATGTTTCAATTGTTGACCATTCACTTTGAAATGGTGTCCATCATTTAAATCTCTGATTGTGACTGCACCCTAAGGAAATACTTCGATAACTTCGAAAGGTCCAGACTAACGAGAGCGCAATTTACCCGGTTGTAATTTCAGAGTAGAATTGAATAATAAAACTTGTTGACCAGCGATAAATTGTCGCTACAAAATAATTCTGTCATGCCATCGTTTGGTCTTTTCCTTGAAAATTACAGTGTTTTCATTGGCATTTGACCTAATCTCCTCTAGTTTAGTGATATCCAACAACCTTTTCTTTCCAGCAGTTTCATAGTCGATATTCACTTGTTTAACTGCCCGCATTGCTTTGTGCTCCAATTCAACTGGCAAGTGACATGCTTTCCCAAAAACTAATTGATATGGTGACATCCTTAATGGAGTTTTGTATGTTGTCTGCAATGCCCATAAAGCGTCATCCAGTTTGGAAGACTAAGTGTCATCCAGTTTGGAAGACCAATCTTTCCTCGAAGGGTTCACAACCTTCTAAATAATGTTTTTAAGTTGTCGATTCGACACTTCGGCTAGTCCATTAGTTTGCAAATGATAAGTAATAGTCATTCTATGATTAACTCCATATCTTTTTAGTGCGGCTGTCACTTGGTTGCAATGAAAGTGTGTACCTTGATCACTAATCAATGCCTTTGGTGTGCCAAAGCGAGTGAGTATATGCTTGTGAGAAAATTTAAGTACTATCTTTGTATCATCCTTTGGGACTACAACAGCTTCAACCCACTTCGAGACGTAGTCAATAGCTACTAATATATAAAGATTTCCAAATAAACTTGGAAACAGTCCTATAAAATCCATAACCCAAACATCGAACAATTCAACCTTTATAATTGGCTGCTGCAACATTTCATTGCGCCGGGATATAGAACCAGTCCTATCGCATTGATTTACAAAATTATGGGCGTATTTGAATAATGAAGGCCAGTAGAATCTTGATGGGAGAACCTTAGCAGTAGTTCGTATGCCACTAAAATGGCCTCCATAAGGAGCATCATGACAGTGCTTCAGGATTAAAAGCATCTTCTCTTTCGAAACACAATGCCGGATAATATTGTCATTGTATACCTTGAATAAATACAGTTCGTTCCAATGATACTTTACTACTTCACGAAGAAATCTTTCTTTTTATGGCCTGTGACACCCAATGGGAGTTTTTCATACACTAGATAATTAACCAGATCTGCATACCAATGGGTTGTATCTACAGCAAATAACTTCTCATCTTGGAATGAGTCGATAATTTGAAGTATGTCTCTATCTTATTTGCCGACTTCCAATTGAGACAGATGATCTGTAACTTGATTCTCTAAACCCTTGCAGTCTTTTATCTCGATGTCAAATTCTTGTAATAGTAAGATCCAACATATTAATCTTGGTTTTGTATCCTTCTTTGCAAAAAGATATCTCAACACCGAGTGATCAGTAAATACGGTAACCTTTGCGCCTTCAAGATAAGAATGAAACTTGTCGAAGGTAAAGACTACAACCAATAATTCTTTCTCTGTAGTGGTATAGTTGAAATGAGCCTCTGTAAGATTTTTGCTAGCATAATAGATGGCATGAAATATTTTTCCCTTACGTTGTCCTAGAACAACACCCACATCAAAGTCACTTACATCGCACATAACTTCAAAAGGTTGAGACGAATCGGGTGCAACAACAATGGGTGCATTTACTAGTTGCGCCTTCAATTGAATGAATGCATCCAGACAGGCATTGTCAAAGAAGAATTTTCGATCTATCCCAGCAATGAGCATAAGGGTTTTTCAATTTTTGAGAAATCTCTAATAAATCTTTGGTAAAACCTTGCATGCCCAAGAAAATTGTGAATACCTTTCACATTTGTCGGTGGAGGTAATTTTTTAATAATTTCCACTTTAGCTTTATCTATTTCAATGCCTTGACTAGAGATGTGATGGCCTAACACAATGCCTTGAGTTGTCATGAAATGACATTTTTCCCAATTTAGAGCAAGATGTGTGTCTTCACATAACTATAATACTTTATCCAAATTGTTAGCGTAATGATCAAAATCATTCCCATAGATTAAGAAATTATCTATAAACACCTCTAAAAAGTCTTCAATCATATCCGAGAATATTGCCATCATGGACCTTTGAAATGTGGTTGGTGCGTTGTAAAGACCGAAAGGCATACGGCGAAAAGCGAAAGTACCAAAGGGACAGGTGAATGTAGTTTTTTCTTGATCCTCTAGTGCAATAGCAATTTGATTGTATCCAGAATAGTCATCTAAGAAGCAGTAATAGGCTTTTCTAGCAAGTCTATCCAACATTTGGTCAATAAAAGGAAGTGGGAAGTGGTCATTCCTTGTGACCGCATTAAGTTTGTGATAATCCATAAAGACTCGTCATCCCGTAGAAATACGTGTAGAAACTATTTCATCTTTGTCATTGCTAACCACAGTGATGCCACTCTTCTTAGGAACGCATTGCATTGGACTTACCCAATTACTATCAGAAATAGGGTAAATAATTCCAACATCAAGCCATTTTATAATTTCTTTCTTAACAACTTCCTTCATCTTCTCGTTTAATCTTCTTTGTTGCTCAATCGATTGCTTGTCTTCATCTTCTAACTTGACCTTGTGCATGCAAAAAGATTGATTGATGCCTCGAATATCGGTAATACTCCAATAGCTAGTTTATGTTGCTTAAGAATATGGACCAATTTCTCTTCTTGAGCTACATCCAGTGTTGCAGAGACAATAACTAGGAGAGTATTGTTATCACCAAGAAAGACGTATTTAAGGTGAATAGGTAATGGTTTAAATTCCAGAGTAGGAGCTTCGTCGATAGATAGCTTAAAAACTAGAGTTGTTCTGTTGGCTAAGTCTAAGGATTCAATCTGCCATCCATGCCTGAGTTCAATATTATTAGCTTTAACCATGCTGTCATAATCATCTACAAATTCATCGTCAAATGTCACTACAAACTCTTCAAAAAGTAACGTGTTCATTATTAAGTCACATGGTTAGTTCACCTTTGTAAACATCAATCAAAGTTCGTCTGGTGGCTAAAAGTGGTCGTCCCAAGATAATATGATAAAATTAGTCGAAAAATGAATTTATTCAAATGAACTAAGATATCTTTAATTTGCCCTTCAGGTTGAGCCAAAGATCAATCAGCTAGTTGCAATGTCACTGCAGTAGGTTTTATGTGACCAATTCCCAACTTTCTGAAAGTTGATAACGACATTAGGTTGATGCTAGCTCCCAAGTCGCATAAAGCCTTGCCCAAATAATGGTTGCCAATCGAACATGGGATAGTAAAGATCTCAGGATCTTTCATTTTGAGGGGCAACTTATTTGTCAAAAGAGCACTACAGCCTTCTGTGAGTGCAATAGTTTCCATATCACTGAGCTTTTTCTTCTTGGACAAGAGCTTCTTCATAAATTTCCCATAATTCAAAATTTGCACAAGCGCGTCTACTAAAGGAATATTGATCTGAAGTTTCTTTAGTGTGTTCAGGAACTGTTGGTATTGTTTATCCTGTTCATTCTCCCTAAATATTTGTGAAAAAAGTAAGGGTGGAGAAATATCTGCTTGTGTCGACACCTTTATTTGCGTCGACAGTTTCGAGGGTCAAACATTAGGCATATGAGTGGCAATTTATGGAACTACTTTGTCTAGTACATCGAAAAGCTCGTTAGATTCAAGCTTCTCACCAGAGATCACTTCACCAGTATCTTGAGGTGTTACAGTAGAGTCTATAATCGACTTGCCAGTTTGTTTACCACTCCTAAGAGTGATAGCCTTACAGTGGTTTTTCCCTTTCGGGCTGGGATTTTTTGTGTCACTAGGTAGTGTGCCTGGTGGTCAAGTATTTAGATTTGAAACAAGTTGTCCTAATTGTGCCTCAAACACCCTAATAGAATATGAATTCCCTTGCACAATAGCTTCTGTGCGAGTCATATGCTCCTACATTAAAGCTTCAAGAGTTGCTAATGGGTCAGAAGGAGAAACTTGCATGTACTGTTGTCTTCGATGTTCTTGAACATGCTGATTCAACATTGAAGAATGCTGTGGCTACGTCTAGGTCTGGTGTGGATGCATCTGGCCTTATTGTGGATGTATCTGATTGTGCTGATTGTAGTTTTATTGTTGTTGATTGTAATTCCCTTGTCTTGAATTATAATTGCCTTGAGCAGATATATTCTCATATAAGAATGTCGTAGCATTTTGTCTAGCATTCTGAGTTCCCTAAGACTATTGATTGCGTGTAGAATTATTATAAGAGTTGCCATAAGAATTGTTGCGGATGTTACTGACATAAAAGGCATTCTCTACATGTTGTGGATAATCTTTATAGCTGTGATTATCATTGCAAATCTCACAACAAAAAGTAAGAACATCAACTTGTTGAGCAACTTGTATAGGTGCCGCGTCACTAGTCCCTTGCATATTTTTTATCATGTTTGCAAGAGAAGAAACTTGAGCACTAAGTGCAGAGATTGCGTCAATTAAATAACTCCCGGAGTAGCTTTTGCTTGTGTAGCTCTAGAGATAGGGTATTGATAATCATTCTGAGCAATTCTCTCGAGAATTCCAATCGCATCATTATAAGTACAATCCAATAAAAGTCCATTAGTTGATGGACCGACAAGATTCCTCGTGTGTAAATTCAGCCCATTATAGAAAATCTCAATTTGTGTTTCCTGTTGAATGTCGTGCATGGGATAACGTCGAAGTAAATATTTATAACGTTTCTATATGGTGTGAAGATTCTCATCGTCCAGCTAATGATAAGTTGTAATATTATTTCAGAGATGAGCATTCACTATCGACGAGTTAAATCACAAAACAAACTGTGTTGCTAGTGCACTCCAAGAAGTAATTGATCCGGCAGATAGCCCAAATAACCAAGTACGAGCTCTTCGCTGCAAGGAATAAAGAAATAATTTCATCTTTAAAGCTCCATCACGAACGCCTTGTTGACTAAAGGAAGCACAAATCAATAAAAATAATTTTAGATGCTCTCGTGTATCTTCATGTGGCAGCCCATCATATTGCCATTAGAATTCAACATTTGGAACCTTACTAGCTTGAGTTCAAAATTTCTAGCTTGGATTGCTGGCCTAACAACTCCCAGTTGTAATTCATCCAAGACAGGTACTACAAAATCTCATATAGTCATGTTTTGCATTTGACTGTCTTACTGCAACGGTAGGTCATTAGCATTTTGGTTCTGCGTCGGGGGTATAACTACATTATTTCTTGGCAAAGCTATATTCTGTTGTTCTCGAAGTCTCCTCCGAACAGTTCTTTCAATTTCTAGATCAAAATTGGCAATAAACTCTGAATTGCTTTGGGTCATACAACACCTAAAATAAAATGTGAAAACAACGAAAAAAAAAGAAAACAAGTTAGTAACAATTAAATATTATGCCATAAAAATAAACAACAATAAACATCAAACAAATGTCATCCCTGGTAACGGCGCCAAAACTTGATTGGCTATTTAACGTCACATCAATAATGTGCAAGCGTACACTATCGATGCAAGTATTGTAGACAAATATGAGTCTGTCGAATATCAATCCCACGAGGATGATTGTCTTTTGTTTATCAATGTCAGTGCAATAAATGGATGGAAACAAGATAAATTGTGAGAGTAAGTGTCGAAGCAATAACTTGAAAACAATAAGATAAAATATGATAATGATAAACTAGGATCCTCAACGTGAATATTCAACAGAATGCCAAGTGCTCACAAGGTATAAAAATATAGGTGATTGTTGATGCATTAAATTGAAATGAATATCTTACCAAACTTAAATTCTATATTTAATCTAAGACTTAAACATGTACATTAACCCCACCTTCTGATGCTGGCAATGGAACACTATTAAGAACAAGTGGATTAAATTCCTCTAATCCTTAAGCAACTTCCGTTGTCATGCTTGTTAGCTTGAACTGTCACTACACCTTCTAGTGTCAGTGACTGCAATAACACCTCCGTGCTAAAAACATTCAAACCCAAAGATTAAACAATAGAAGTAGGATTGAATAAAATAACATTTAACCCAGAAATCATGTGTAATTCTGTACTAACATGAAATAAAAAGTAATCACCAGCGTTTAGAAAAGAAAAATAAAAGAAACAAATGAAGAATACTATTCTTAGACAACTCGACTTGAATCTTTTTATTCCCTCTTGTATCACACTCAAGGCTCCTCGTCAGAAGCTGGTCTGCATTCTTTTCATGTCGATTCACCTGTCAGAGCTTAAGCTACCATAGTCGAAAGCTTCAAGGGATAAGTTAAAGAAGGTGATGATCCAAAAGCTCTTTTTTTTCTTTTTATGTGAATATTTATATTTTTTCCAAATAGCCCAGGTGTCCTTTCATCAGAATTATGCTGCCTCTGTGCGTACAAGTTAGTTGTACCAGACTAGACAGCTCACGTATTTTTGTTCCTATCCGAACAACTATTAGGTGCAGCGACAATTCTGGGCACAATCTAAAAATACTCATGCAGCAACATCAGTACCAAAACATGAAAAAATTAAGGATAACTAAGTTAAGATCCACTGAGTTATAAAATGTAAATTACTAAACTGAAAATACTAAAATATGTGCTAAAGATAACTAAATGGGAAAAACTTAACCAATAAGTAGGGAGAAAACATATGGTATTTCTAGTACTATCAGCCAACAACCACTTAAGTATGAAGAACAAGGTTAGACCTTAACTTGGGCAGGGCCTTAGTCAAGTTCCTTGTGGTGTCTTCCTGATATTTTCTAAAGGATTCCTCACTGGATTGGCGTAGACTATCCATATCAGCCTTGTGGTGAAGCTCCTAAGCCTTAAGTTGCTTATTTAATGAGGATTTTATCTCATTTAGTGATTTGACCTCCCTTTTCAGTTGGATGCATTTGGTCTGCTTGTACATGGACTTAGTCTTCTAGGCCATGATAAAAGAATCGAGATGTTCAGTCTTGTTGCTATAAATCTGACCAAATTGGCGTAGTTCAATTATAGTCTGTTCACCAGCTTTGATTACCTCCTCTAAGTTTGCAATCTTATATTATGGTAATTATTGGTTTCTTAGAGGAGCCCACTCCGCAACCCATACTTTACAGATAAATCTTATGAAGACTTCGCCATTAATGAAAGATGAGACAATTCTAGATTTGAAGAAAGATAGAAGCGAAGAGACTCTTTCATCTGAGCCACATCATGGGAAAAGCCCATTTATTTCTTAAGAAGAAGCCTGTTGGGGATGCAAACTTGTAGGAACCATTGGCTGCTCTGGGTGCAATGTTTCTATTGAGACCTTAGCCAGTGGAGGTTCAGTGTTGTAAACAGGAGAATCTATAGAGTGGGCAAACTCCATTGGTACCGTAGGTACTATAGGAAGTGCATGAATTGGTGAAACATGAGTTTTAAGAGTAGGGAGCCCTTTCCTAAGTTTACGTCACTGTAGTTGTGGACTTTCACTTTCTTCAGTTTCTTAAGTACTCTCTTCTGCTCTGGGTCTTTTCTAATTTTTCTTCGCTGCTAATTTCTTCGAATGAGCAGTAGTAGATCTTTCTTTAGCATGAGCCTCACCCAAGAAAGTTGTGATATCCCTATCTGATGTTTGATAGAGAGTAGTGTGAGAACTTGAAGAAGACCTTGCACCATCAATATGAGAATTAACCTAACTCGAAGAAGAAGAAGAAAGAGTACCAGGAGGTGTGATAATCTAATTGCGAGAACGAATTTTACAAACTTCATAGAAAAAGAAATGAGGTTCCCCTATATGCCCAGTCAAGACTCGTGCTAAATTGCTAGTAGCATTGTGAGGCCAAGCCTTTGAAGCTGAGGGCACATTGCAATCATCTAACCAACTGATGAGGTCAGTTACTCGATGACCGTTTGGGCTTAGATTCTGTAAGCAATATTGGAAGATGTTTTTAACCATAACAACTTCTACTAGCTTCAGTGTACGCCTTCTTTTCAGCCATTTGTATTGTTTCAATGCAACTTGAGAATCAACTGACTAACAGTGAGTACAAATAGATTCCTAAAGAAGGTACCAACGTATAGGAAAACCAAAACCATTCTTGAGTCTGTAGATGACTTTTGAATTTATCTTCTTTAAGTGTAGATTTGAGATACTATTTTAGGTGATAGGCTCACAACCTTGGCATACACTGAAATGAGTGTTTCCAGCAGCAGTCCCTTGTCTTTTTACTTTCAATGTTAGAATTTTTGGATGGAAAGATTTATTTGTGTTTGAGGGAGATAGTATGATAGTTTTAAAGTGTCTTTGAGTTCACAGTGATCTAGTGCCGCTTGGAGACCCCTACATTTCATTTACGGTGTAAGGATCGAACCATCACCTTAAAATCCCATCGAATTACAACTCGGGCTCCCAGTTCATGGTGGTTATATGGTCAAAGGTTGAAGTATAACTAGGGCTCCCCATTGACGGTGGTTATGTGTTAACAGGTTGGAGTATAACTCAAGAGCCTAGTTGACGATGGTTATACAGTTATGAGTTCAAGTTTAATGCCACCGGAAGAGGATGTTTTATAAACCTCATACATAAGTTTGAGACTATAATCAGTGGGAAAAACTAAAGGGTTTACTAGTATAATCAACTTATTCTTTTTTTCCATCTTCATCAAAGCAGTATCATTAACCTCATTGTTCGAAACCTGTGAAAAATTTAGGGGTAAGAGGACTTTTAGGGAGAATAGTGACTGTGGCACTGGAGAAAAGCAGAAAGTCCTTTCGGGGCGACAACAATGAATTTGATTAAACAACTCATTATTAACTACAACTGTTGTTACCTTGACTCAAGTTTTAGCTTTCTCTCCACCGCCACAGTCACTACACCTTTGGAAGTCTTCTTGGCCCCAACTCTGTCACATGTTTCAAACAATTAGGTTAAGGATACTACTTGGTTGGAGATGGAGAAAAAGAATAAGTTGGTTATACTATAAAGCCCTTTTGTTTTCCCCTATGATTATGGTCTCAAACTTATGCATGAGATTTATAAAGCATCCTCTTTCGGTATCATGAAACTTGAACTTGTGACTGCATAACCACTGTCAACTGGGCTCTTGAGTTATACTCTAACCCATGACCACATAACCACCATCAACTAGGAGCCCTATTTATACTTCAACTCGTGACCGTATAAGCACCATGAATTGGGAGCTTGAGTTGCAATGCTATGGGCTTCTGAGGTGATGGTTCCATCTTGACACGACAAATGAAATGTATGGGTCTCCAAGCACTAACGCATCATCGTGAACTCAAATATACCTAAAAACTATCACAATATCCACCTCAAACACAAACACAAATAGATCTTTCTCCCCAAATTTTCAACGCTCAACACAAAAAAATTTGGACACTTTTTCTATTTCTATCTCTAAAATTAACCTATTTCTTTAGATATGAAAAAAACGACCTAAAACCCTAAATATTTTTCAAAACCGACATTTTTATCAAATTTACCCTAAGAAAATAAGAAGTGAAATAGAAGAAAAGTCGAAGCCATGTAGGTTGAAGAGTGAAATTGGGAATGTAGAGTGGAGAAAATCACAGCTTTCGTTCATTTGTTTTTTCTTTTTTCTTTTCTTTCCTTTCATTTCCTTTTATCTCTAAGTTGCTCTTGCTTTCTCTCTCCTCATCTCACTATCTTTGTTTAAGAGATGAGTTCTTTCAAAAATTAAACAAGCAGCCACTACAGTTGTTATTTGAGCTTGCATCGTGGTAGATGATGCCAAATAGAAACTGTTGTTCTGCAATGCCGCTGTTATTTGAAAACCTGATCCTAATAGTTTGATAAAAGTAATATGGCAGATTGCGTTTTGGTTTCTATATTATAGATAAAATAAGCAAAATTGCCTTAACCTTTTTTTAATTGAAGTAAATTGGCCCATCAGGATAAAAAACCAAAAAAATTATAAATAAAAGGGTAAATTACAAAATATTCACTCAATTTTTATTAAAATTCTTTTTTGCCATTGAAAATTTACATTTTGATCACTAGCGTTATCAAGTCATAATGTTTTGGTCACTCTCCTGTTAATAGCAATTGCAACCTTAATGGAAGTGTGATGTGGCATTTTAATTTCAAGGTTTAATATCTAATTTAACCCATGAACTATAGTTAACGTATTCAATTTAATACTTTTATAACTTTTTAACACTAATTCTAAAAACAATTATAGAAAACTGTAAAAATATAAAAATATCTTAAAAAATTCTGGAAATTCATATTTTTGAAATTATAAAATATTTTTACAATTATCTTTATGTAAAAAATTTAAAAATCATAAAATTCAATAAAAGTTCTATAAAAAATTATCTAAAATCTAAAAATATATAAGTTGCAAAAATGATAAAAAAATATATTTTAAATCCTCTTTACCACTGGTTTCAGAACTGGACCGAGTAATCGAATTGGCTGAATCTAGAATCAATCAACAAACCAATCAAGAATAAGGAGTTGGATCAGTTGACGCACAAACCGATTGAACTGGCTGGTTGGACTCGTAGAATTGATTGGATTTTCTTTTTTAATTTATTTTAATTTGTAATAATCCATTCAATTGAATCAAATGAACCAATCAATTCGAGAATTCGACCATCAGTCCAATTATGAAATCCGTGTCGTTTATAACAAATTATAACAAAAGAGCATTTTCACACCAATTTTAATTATTCTAAACAAATTACAACAAACTATTAACTAATTAAAATATTATAATAATTCCTCCATTCAAGCTCATTTTGTATAGTGCTTGGTTAGAATTTCAGTATCAAAGTCTTATTTTATTGAAGTTCACTAAGAGTGAAATGCTTAAAATTTGGCTAATAAAATTACAAGTGAACATGTCTTGCTATAATCGAAATAAAAGTGGTATGTGCTAAGTGTTTATTATTGTAAATGAAATGAATATAAATATATTATGTGATTAAATGAACACGTAACTTAGTTGTTAAATATTTTAAATGAAAATTTATTTTAAAACAAAGAGTTAATAAAGTTGAAAGCATAAAAGCTATTTTGAACACTTAGAATATTTTAGACAAAGTTCAAAAACAATTTTAAACTCTTAAACTTGATTGAAACAATAACATCTACACAATTTTAAAAGTCAAATCATCCCATCTTAACAATTTCAGTTTGATTATTCGGGTTAATAGAAATGAATAATTGATGGAATACATGAGTGAAGAAGAGAATAACTAGCATATTTACTTAATACATGAGAAAATTATTAATATGTTGGTAGGCATATAAAGTGATTAATGATTTGAAAACATTCTTGGATGTCTTAAGCCATAATGAATGAATTTTTAAGTAAAGAGAATTTAAGCTTTTTTTTGACTAATGACCCATAACATGTGTAATTTTATAATTGGAATAAGACTCAAAATAAGTTACAAGAATTAATAAATTAGGGAAATCTTAGTGTGCTTACTAAGCTCTACGAGTTTAATGCGTTAATGGTTTAAAACACATAGGTCTAAAACTTGTCGACAAGTTTAAACTTTAATTTGGGAGCATCGTGTCATTGATTGTGATTTTAAAATTTATAATCCAATAATTGATTCTACTTGGCATTAAACTATGGCATGTGTATAAAGACTTAATTTGGTTTAAAGTTAATTTAGTTTGAATTTTAAAGTTCCAAATCACTTCGAAAACAAATGAAATCAATATGGGTTCAAAATACCCAACTCAAGTACAACAAGTTAGGGTTTCTAATGGACACATTCAACAATTTCAAACTCGATTTAAAATATTTGACTTTTGAGGAATAGATTTCTTCTAATTTGTTTTTCGAATCTCATAAAGAGAAGAACAAAAATTTAAGATTGCAGAAAACAAAGATGAAACGATTTTTTCATGTTCTTAATCATCTGAAAACAAAGATGATAGGAAAAATTTCTCTCGTTAACCAATTATTCTTACCATAAATTCTAAAAATGAAATTACTTTTATTTTTTAATCATTGGATAACAAGTTCTTTTTAAATGTAAGTAAGATATGAACAAAATATATAAGAGAATGAAAATTTAAATACCTAAATGAAAAAAAAGTTACATAATTAAAGAGAAAGCAGTTAAAGAGATATTTTTATTTTAGAGAATGTATTAAATTAGTTTCTCTAATATTAAATAAATTAATTTAATTCCTATATTATTAAAAGGAATAAAATAAAATAAAATAAAAATAGGTTTAAAATTATTGTTTTAAAAAATATCATTTAACAAAATTAATATTTTTAAAAGTGAAAATTTTTATTTGAGATCCAACTATAATTAAAAATATAATTTTAAGAATATTTTTTATATAATAAATATTAACTCTAATGTAATTTAAATTTATTTAATTTTTTAGATAATATAGGGATTAAATTGATTTTGGAATGATAGTCCCACGGCGACGGGGAACTCTCATGAACGTTTGCCTTTATTAAACCCTAATATTTTGCTCCTTTATTTGTGAATTCTTCTCTTTCTTCTATCATCATCTTTCTCCTACCATCGTCCATCTCTTCTCTCTCTCGTCTCTGCAAATCAATTGTGTTTTTCTTCCCTTCTACCGCCGCCGTGTCCGCTGGTTTTTCCCGGATCCGACCCGTATCCGACACGGGTAAGTCACCCCCAAATTGCCGAGTTCGGGTAACGAAGGTTGAAATTAACAGTTTTCTTTGATTGATTCAGAAATTATGGTGTCTGGTTTAATAAATGCAAACCCTATTGTGTACGAGAAGAAAGAGCGGCGGGTTCGTAACGAAGCAGTTGTACCTGATGAATACGCTGTTGAACCTATTGACCAACTAGAAATTTTTGATATCCTCTTTTTTGTTTTTTTTTAATCGCTCTATTGTTTATTAGTTCCTTTTAGTTTATGCAACTTATTGTTATCGTTCTGTGTAAAGAATTTCCATCAATCGAGTTAATGCTTTCCATATTTACATCATATTATGGGGAGCAAGTTATTTTGATTTTCTTAACATTCTTAAATCATATTAGAGATATAAAGGATCCTGAACATCCCTATTCTTTGGAAGAGCTTAAAGTAATAACTGAAGATGCTATTGAAGTTGATAACGAGCGAAGTTATGTTAGGTACGATGATCAAATTATCTCTTATTCTCGCTTTTTATCTGTCATATCAGTTTAAGCAAATCTTTTTCTTATTCATTTGTTCCTTATTCAGGGTCACATTTACTCCTACGGTTGAACATTGTAGTATGGCTACGGTTATTGGTCTTTGCTTGAGAGTCAAACTTATGAGGAGTCTTCCTTCTCGCTACAAGGTATTGCCTTTTTTATGTTTTGAGCTAACATGTCATTTCTAGTGCTGTATGACTTATGTAAAGTCAATCTTTGTTTCCTTGTTTTGCATTGGTTAAGAACTTAGTTGAAACAATGTTTGGTGCCCTTGATTTAAAGTTTAGTAATTGGATGGTAGAAAATTGGGAAGAAGAAAGTGGAATATTAGTAATTTGCTGGATTTGTTCCCTGAAATGGAAAGTAAATCATTACTTCTATTGTTGAATACCTGAAAATTTGTTTATCATTTCGTCCATCTTGATAACTGAAGTCTGAGACCTAAAATTTTGAATTCTATCTTATTAGATATGATACATTGATCTGAGCTTCTTGTTTTGCTTCAGAAATATCACTAACTACTAAGATTCCATTGGGGTTTTCTTCCATGAGCTTATTGATACTTTTAAGTTTGCTGCTGGACTAGTTTGTGACTGAATTTTGTTGTAAACGGAGCGGGAAACTCTGACTTGATGTTTTGCCGAATATGGTGATTTGTGAAGCCCTTTGCTCATTCTTTTTATACTGCCCACGTGTGGGGCCTTATCATTGCAATCATATACCTCAACTGATGGTTAAATGGTTCAAATCTGATGAGATGTCAAGTAAATGAATTGATTAATGACAAGTTCCTAACAATTTCCTATAGGAAAAACCCTGTTTCACAAAGTTGGCTGCATCTGCATGTTTTGTTCATTAACAATCCCATTGAACAATATGGAGTTATTAGTTCCTATAGATTATGTTTGGGTATTCTATTGATCATATAAATTATATATGGTTCTTATTCAGCAGATTCTCTTTTCAAATTCTTGCCATCTTTTTCTGACTCTCCCTTTTAGATGCTCATGACTGTTCTTTATTGTGTTTAGATGGATATAAGGGTTGCACCTGGAACTCATGCAACTGAAGCTGCAGGTATGTCTCTCTTCTTTCTCTGGTCTTCAATGCCTGCTTTGTTTCCAAAAATATGTTGTGGAAGAGGTGATTTCCATATTACGTTTAAATAAGTATGGCATAAGCGTGTACACGAGATCCTGTGCTCAAAGTTACTTGGGTTTGGTTCTAAAAGCTTCAAATTCGGCTTAGTCATTGTGGAATTAAACTTGAGCAGCTCAAGTTATCGATTGTGCTAAATTCGAGTATCGTAATACTTACCTTTGAGCTGCTCAAGTTTATGTTTATGTACTTTATTTTTTAATTAGTATTAGAAAATCTTAATTTGAACTTGAGCATGAATAATTGAGTTCAAAACTGAGCATATCTTTACCAAGTAAATGAGCTTAATTGAACGAGCTCAACTAGTTTGATTTTTATCTTGATCTCAAACTTTAAAAGTGAAACTCGATTGGCTTTTATCCTTGAATTCTGGGTTGAGCTTGAGCTTCTTACTGCTCGATATAAGTTCAACTTGCTCAGCTTGATTACACCTCTATTGTGGTAAAAACTTCAAATTGTGGTCCAACAAGATAGAATGTAAGCGAGTGAATATTTATATGATTGAAATAGGGGGTTAAGTCATGGTATTGCAGCAGCAGTTAAAGCTCATTTCTTTGCTCTTCTCTAATGCAGTTAATAAACAACTGAATGATAAAGAACGTGTTGCAGCTGCGCTAGAAAACCCTAACCTTTTGGATATGGTTGATGAATGTCTGGCTCCATCCTATGCTTGAATTTTTTATTATTACCATACGTGGTGAGCTAGATTTGTTTTTCTTCATACAATAAACTTTACTTTGTCTCTTTGTATATTTCATTTTATTCGTATGAACTTCCCTACTTTGGTTCATCATTACAGATTAAAGTTTGTATTTTTAAGGCATAATGCCAAAAATAACCCCTAACATTTGACTGATTAGTCAATTTGAACCTTGTTTTTTTTTAAGCACTCTAGCCTTCCATCTTTCAATTTTGGTCAAATCAGTTAAATTTGGACGGAAAAGCTGATGTGTGATGTGTCCGTTAGTTGACCAACGGTCAACATCTGCTGATGTGCCATTCCACATGTACAAAGTTGGTATGGTGTTATTTTATCTTATATGTCATGTATTGTAATCTTAAAATGAAAAAAAAAAGAAAAATAAGAAAATTTTATAAAAATTCAAGAAAAAAATTATTGTTTAGGAAAAGAAAACAAAAAGTAATAAAACGTTTTTGTGGTTGGAGTCGAGAGTTGGGGTTGAAGGTTTTGTGGTTGGTGGGAGTTTTGCGGTGGTAAGGGGTTCTATTATTTTATTATTTTCATAATTTATAAAAATGGTTTTGAATTTTTAAAATTTTCTTTGAATCGTAGAAGGTTGCATTGTTATGAACTGATTCTTTGTAATTTGTTTGTCGGTAGATTTTGATGTTGCCAATAACCATTATTCTATTAATATCATCAAAGTTTCATATTATACCAGACAAAATTCAGTGCAATCGAAAAGTTTCAAGTCACAACCACAATAAAGAACAATGAGAAATCTTACATTCTAAAAACAATTGGATAAAAATAATTTCTGAATTTTTTAATCATTTTATTTTTTTGAATTTTTGCTAGCTAACAGACACGTCAGTTTTTCCATCCAAATTCGAGGCTGAAGTGCTTAAAAGAAAAAGAAAAAGAATAAGAGTCAAATTGATTAATCAGTGTTAAGGGCTATTTTTGACATTACGCTTTTTTAAGTACAGTTCTGATGCGTAAGTTTTGTATTGAGTGCTAAGTTTACAAATTGAGAAACTAGCCATTGATGTTGGAGACAGGTATCCTAGATTTCAAGATTCGAGAACCAAGTGCCATTCTTGTGTAAAGTGCATCGATAGGTTTCTTTTTGGGTCTCCTTTAGACTGTTGGCCATCGAACAAGACATGCATTTGTGCTTGTAAGCTTATATACCTTTCTCAGGTTCTTCACTCTACCCACCGCCTCCATCCATACATTCCCTTTGTTTCATTCTAACCCAGCTCTTACCCAGTCATGGCTATCCACAGCACATTTATATAGCCTCTCCTGACAATACCATTTCAGCTTATCAAAGCAAAAGCAAAATCCTCCTTTTGGATCACTTGCCTTTCTCCGAATAATTCTTCCACTGCAAACTAGTGTGTAACAAGGCAGGGTAAACTGAAGCACTAACTGAAATTTCTTTTTGATATGTCTCTGAAATATTCAAGAACTTCGATTTGACTTTGCCAATGACTCGCATAGGGCTCTGTATATATGAGGTGAAACAGGAGTCAAATTTAACTTCCTACTTTCAAATTCATCTAAGGATGAGCAAACTGCCCATACCACTAATTTGCTGATAACCTTCCATTATCAGGCAATAAAAGTAAAAAATACTGAAAATACCATTGAGTTCCATTTTTTCCTTAACCTGCTATTGCTGAAGTAAATGCAATGACAGGAACTTCCTTATCCGAGTTAAATGCGTCATCTAGGATCTATTTTGCTGTGTCAGCATGTCAACCAGTACAAAGTGAAACTTTTTTCTAGTCCTGGTATTTAAATTATCTTTTAGCCCCGTATATTCCAAAATTCAATGTTAATTAATAAAAACATGACGCATGATAAATGACATCATTCACATTCATAATTTTTAGGATAAACTGAGATAAAATAACTTAAATACTAAAATGGATAGAAAAATTAAATACCAAAATGAAAACAAATATTATTCAATGGCTAAATTGCTCAAAAATAAAGTACAAAGCCATATTAAGCAAAACTATTAAAAGAAAATGACAAAGAAAGCTATTTCCTGATCTATTAAGTTTCCCAAATATTTCTGCAAATAAAAAATAGCATAAATAAATAAACATGTTAGTTTTTATAATTTTTCATTGATGGCGACAATAAGCTCTAACTTGAATAAATATAATTACAATAAAAGGTAAGGAAAAAAAGGTGCCAAGCTTTTGAAGACCAAACTGGTAGGTGAAACTTTGAAGTAGACCTATCCGTGGACGGTGAAGGAATCCGGCTCATTTTTTTCTACCTTCCTTACCCAAACCTGGGCTGGGTTGGGCCCAGGTCGGCGTGTGGACCTAATTTTTTTTATTAAATAGCACTAAGGTTCATCTAAATTTGAAAAAACTTTGTTCAAGACCTCGAATATAGGCGAGTAATCTAAGCCCTCGGAAAGGGCTACTTGGAGGGAGTGGACAAGTATTTTAGGACTGACTTTGTTTCATAATCAATCCTGGATAAATTGCTGTATGCAGTATATGCTAATTAACGAAATCTACCAACATATAACCGGTAGGTTTTGCATCTTTCAAAAGGTAAAAGGACTTCATTCAAGAGGACCTTTCTATAACGAAAAGAAAACAACCAAAGCAAACCAAAGAGAAAAAGGGAATGTTTTCTAAGTATGACATTCGACCAAAGCCTTAATGTCCATCTTGACTCGTATTCAGGCATTTGTATGGAGGATATCATTATGCAAATATGTGAAAAAGCTAAAAGAAAGAGACATACATGTCCTGAACACATACCGGTATTCAAGATTCACCCGAGTCTGGATAACATAGCTCATAACAAATGGACTAATGAAAAAAAAATTGGGAGCCGCATTCAATAGGAAATAAACTACATGAGGAAAAAAGAAAAGAAAAGAAAGAATAGTCAATAATTGGTGTATATAGTAATATCCTAATTGATCAATTCTACCACTTTGCAGACAATAGGCTGTGCATCTTTCACAAGGAAAAAAGAGGTAATCTAGAAGATCTTTTCTATTCGGAAAAGCGAAATTAACCAAAGACAAAAGGAATGCTTCAAGACATCTTATCAAAGCTCTCAGGCCCAAGTTGATTCATAATCCATGTTAACTAGACTCTTATCTTCTCTAAAGTATCGATGTCATTTTGTTGCGGATGGCAAGAATCGAGGATACGATCAAGATCCCACAAATTAATGCAACAATAGAAGTAATATCAGTTAATGATTTTATGGAATATCCTAGAGTTTTATTTCTTTCGGGTCAAGCCCTATAACAAAGGGATTAGTATCCTTATTATCATGTGCTACCTAAATTAGTCAGACTAGCCTTGTCATTTAAACAGCAGAATGTAATGAAAGAGGCAAGCAGAAAATTATTCAACTTGAGATAGACATCCCTCTCTCTTGAGCTCCAAGGTTGGTAGCCCCCTTTGAAGAGCTCCACTCTTTTCCCAATCCTCTCACCATAGATTCCTATAAAAAATCCCAAGTAAAATCGTCCCATGCCTAGCTACCAATCTAAGCTTCCAACTATGCTAGGAGTCATTGGAGATTCAAACAACCAGATGAATCCAATAATGGAGATGATGAGGCACATGTTGGAGGAACAACACGAAACAATCCCCTTGGAGAACTCATCACACTTTGGCAAGCATGGATGATAGAATAATACACGAGCATATTTTATAATATGCTTGCACGAACCACCACTGTGCTTGTTGACCAACGCCTGGATATTTTCACAGCAAGGCAATTAGACTCCATTCGTCTTGATGTGGAAATTCACCACCCTACAAATTTGGTGTCAAGCTGTCAGCCATGAACCTTGCTAGGGCGTTCGAGAAAAAGCTCCAGTCTATTGAGGGGAAACCCCGCATTTACAGTGAGGCAACATCAAGACAAACTCAGAATATTGTAGGAATTCAAAAAGGAACAAGACCGAATAGCAGTGCAGAGTTTGAAGAACAGGCACAACCACCAACCTTCATCAAACGCTTGAACCGGGTTGAAATGGCAGAAAGAAGGGCCACAGGACTGTTACAATTGCGATGAGACATACACTAGTGACCACAAATGTGAACACGTCTTTGGGTAGGAAATAGCAGAGACGGAGTAGAATGAGGATTCAGATAGTGTTGCCACTACCCTGGAGCCTGAAGTTCTCTCCGTGCAATTTGAGCTTGAGTTGGGGAGGGGGGGGGGGTGAGTGATGTTATGAATGGCAAGATCAAGAGAATCAAGACAAGAATCAAAGATGCAGCCAACATCCAACAAATTAAGGCAACAATAAAAACAATATTAGTTAATTATTCTATAGGATATTCTGAAATCTTATTTGTCTTTTAGTCAAGAAGACATTATTCTACTTGAGATAGGCTGCTCTCTCTCTCTCTTGAGCTCCAAGGTTGGTAGCCCCTTTCAAGAGCTCCACTCTTTTCCCAATCCCCTCACCATAGGTTCTCATAGAAAGCCCAAGCAAAACCGTCTCGTGACTATATCCCAATCTAAGGCTTGCAACATATTTGGACACGAGGATGAGAGCACCAATATATGGAAAATAAAAATAAAAATTAAAGAAGCATATTTGTGTTGGATTCATGCCCGTTTTCACTTGAATTTGGGTAACATAGCTTTTAGAAATGGAGTAGTGAAAAGAAATTCAGAAGCCATATTCAATGGGAAATAATCTACATGGAAGAATTGAAGAATCAAAAATAATTGGTGTACATACTTATATGCTAATTAACCAAATCTACCACCACTTAGCCAAAAAGTTGTGCATCTTTCAAAAGGTAAAAGGAGGAAGTTAGTTTCAAAGACTTTTTACATTCATAAAAGAGAAATCAACTAAAGAAAACCAAAGACAAAAAGGAATGCTTTCTGACATTTGACTGAAGCTCTGAGGCCCAACTTGACTCATAATCTATGTTGCTGGACTTTTCATTTACTCTAAAGTACTAGTGTCTGAGAACTATGTTCAACACGTATTGGACATGGTCTGAGGGTAAGAACCTGCAAATATATGAAAAACTTAGAAAGGTTTAGCATATCAGTGTTGGACAAATGTCAGCATCCAAGATTGACTTGAGCCTGGGTAACATACCTCATACTGAATGAAGTAAAGAAAAAAAATTGAAAAACCACATTCAATGGGAAATAAAGTACATGAAAGAATTGAAGATCATTCTTTTTGCAACCTTGGATTCAACCCAAGCAGTGAAGCAAACAAATAAAAGATTCACTTAGAAAGGTTTAGCATACCAGTGTTGGACAAAAGTCAGCATCCAAGAGTCACTTGAGCGTGGCTAACATAGCTCATACCAAATGAAGTAATGAAAACAAATTGAAAAAACCACATTCAATGGGAAATAAAGTACATGAGAGAACTGAAGATCATTCTTTTTGCAACATTGGATTCAACCCAAGCAGTGACGCAAACAAATAAAGATTCACTTCGAAAGGTTTACCATATCAGTGTTAGACAAATGTCAGCAACCAAGATCCACTGAGCCTGGGTAACATAGCTCATACCGAATGATGCAATGAAAACAAATTGAAAAAGCCACATTCAATGGGAAATAAAGTACATGAAAGGATTGAATATCATCCTTTTTGCAACATTGGATTCAACCCAAGCAGTGAAGCAAACAAATAAAAGCTTCTCATTCCAGTGTCATCTGCTAAGTTTCTATTTATACACACACAAGAAGGAAATAAGAATAATTTAATTAACCATATGTTCAAAATAGCCACTACAAAGCAGCTAATTCAGTTTTCCTCTCATTTCCAAATATCATTTCTTTGTTTATTGAATACATTGGTTGATGCTACAGAAGTCATGCATGCCTGAATAATTTCATGCTAAGCCAATGGAAATATACAGCAACCACAACTACAGGAAGTGTTAAGGGTACCAAGAAGCAGTAATACCTGCTAAAGAAAGGGAAGCAAAAATCAAGGAAAAAAATATACAGGGACTTCAATATTTTAACAACATTAAGAATAAAAAAGTACTTGTAGAACTTTCAGTCTAAGAAAAAAGGAAAGTAACTCTTTTGTAGTACTAACAAGTTTCAAATTGCAGCCCACAACAAGGCTAATTGATTTTGCCTTGGTAGGAAAAAAACTAAACCACTACATCCACACAATATGAAAGCAAAACTCTGCCCTAAACCCAATACATTTAATACACGTATTATATTCATGTTTAAGGTTTTGAAAAATTTAATATTTGGGTTGCATTTATGTTTACATGGATGGCACAGAGGAAAACAAGAAACACAGCATGCATACACATTTTGCCAAGTCTAGCCAGAATATCAATACACATATCTGCTTTGCCATAATTTTTTCCCTAGCAGGTTGTAGCATCAGCAATTGGAATGGTCAGATATACATTCACCAAAATAACCTTGACCAACAAAACATAACAAGGTATGCATCCAACATAGCCCTAACCATAGATGTAAACAAGACACCGAACTTATAAGCTACTCTAGTTAAAAAAACACCTCAAATTCAATTCAATCTTTAATCATAATCGAGCAGGGCTCAAGCTATTGACCTAACCGAGTTTGAGTAGCTTGCAAGTCTAATAGAGTTTTTTTTTATAATATATATGTTAACTTTTCAAAAATTAATTTACTATTTTACACTGCATATATTCTTTAAGAACCCTAAAACCTATTGTTTTCCCCATACCCCTTTTCAGCCACACACTATCACTAAACCATAGCTACTTTCATCATTGATCTAGTGGCATTCTATCTTTCATCTCATAGGATAGTTGCAATTAACATTCTTCCCTTTAGCATTAACATAAAGAAAGCATTGCGAGAGACTCAGATCTTAGACAGACACCCATGCCTTTTCTTTCTCTCCCTCAGTCTCACCTTCTCTCCCATAGTCCCACTCTCACACAAGGCTTTCTTCCATTTTTCCCAAAATCAAATCCCAACCGTGCCTCCATCGATGCCTCCGACTTTCTTGTTTGGCTCCTAAATTTTTGCTGAAACCTTCATTTGCTTCACAAATATCATCACTGCTTCATTTTAACCAACTGTCTAATGTTTTAGATGTCTCGGGTTTGTGATCTGCTTGCTTGTGGGGTTAACTTGTACACTCCTGGCAAGTATTACCTTATACTACAATTTTCGTCTTATGTTTTTCCTTGCTATTCCAGTTTTGGTGGCTGCTTAAACTGCAAATATTTATTTAGGATCATCTCTACTCTTGAAAAAAAGTATTATTATTTAAACACTCAAAATTGTATGTTAAATGAGCTCGAGCTCGAGCTCAAGTATGTGGATAAATTAAACGAATCTAATTGAGTCAAGCTCAAATAGTTCGATTTTATCTTGAGCAAAGTTGGAGCTTAGAAAATATTATTCGAGTGAGCTCGAGTCGACAATCAAGCTTTGAGGTTCAAATCATTGATATAGGTATTTAATAGCAAAATTCGGATCAGACTAATTTGGATGATCAATAAATCCATTTATTGTCAACTTATTATTTACTATTCGAATCTAAATCAGATTCAATACTCAGCATAACTGATCTCTCCTATAAGTATCGGATTATACTACTATCCAAGGAAAAACAAGCTTTTCTTTTTGCTCATTTTCTATAATCCAAACAGAATCCTGGCTCCTGGCAATCTAAGAAACAGAAAAAAAAGCAGTAACCCGAAAATTTGCAAAGCAAAACCGAAGGAAAGGAAAATTGAAGAACATAAAACGACAAACGGAAATTACCTGTCATTTTGGATGACAGCAATCAGAGTATAATTTGAGGGCGGAAGAAGATGGGAGATGAAAGCGGTGAAGAGAAATCCGAGCAATACAAGTGATCCAATTCCCACCAACAACCACCCCCACATAGTCGTTTTGGACCTACTACTACCATCCCCAGAAATCACCATTGATGGTTCGATTAACGCATTTTCAGACCTGAAAAAGAAAACAGATCCGAAACCTAATGAATGGTAAAAATCCGGGACTCAACTCGGATTGAGGGAAAAGTGCCAATACCAGATTCAGAGGTTTTTTTAAATGATAAAAATTAAAGTATAATCTTAATGTTCGTTTAGAGTTTTCTGTCGGTTAAAACATCCCTTAATTCCCTACCCTCAATTTAGTCCATACTTTTACTCACTATATTTTTCATATTTAAAATTATCTATTAGCACTTTTAAAATTTTTCTCATCACAATATTAAATTTTTTGTTATATAATTATAAAGTAAATATTTTTTTGAAATATCATACTAGTAAATTTAATAAATTTTTAACAATATTGATAATTGAACTTGTATTTTAAATTTTAAAATTTAAAAATAAAGTATTAAATCTTTGAAAATAAAGTAGGGACTAAATTATGGACGAATGGTACAATGATTTGGAGTGTATTTTAACCATTTATGTTTCTATAACACACCAAAATTTTTTGTACTACACATGACATTCTTCTGAGATCGTGTTTAGTGAATTTCAAGAAAATTTCGAAATAAGTGAAATTAAGGGAATTCATAAGAAATTAAATTGATATTGGAGATGAAAAATCCACTAGCTACTTTAAGTGGGAGGCTCTGATATTAATTGTTGAAACAAATAGTTGCTAATTGCTTAGAAAACAAAGTCCAAAGTGATGGATGTAGTAGCCTCTTCAATTGCCATTGTGATAAAACTTAAAAACAATAACACAAATATTGTTTACGCAGTTTAATTTTTCTATGTCTATGGAGCTTAACTCAGTTTGTAATACCCCAAAATATAAAGGGATAGATGAAATGAATAACCAAATAATTAAATAGGTTTGATTGTTAAGTTTTGGTAGTATAATGGATCATGTGCATGTGCTTAGTGAATTATTGTTATAAATGCTATGAAATGATTTGAAAATTTACATAGTTAAGTCTTATTTGGATAATTCCATAATTTTTCTCTCGATTTTATCTAAAAGGTTTTACTAACATTACAATTTAGTCCTTAAACTTTGCTTTAAATAATTAATTAAAGTATTAAAATAATATAATTAGTTTTGTTTTATTAATTAATCTAAAACAAAACTTGATTACGAGGTTTAATTAGAAAATATTATGTTTTAATTGAGTTAGGACCTAATTGGAAAAGGGTAAAATAAATTAAAATATTAATAATGATTCTTAACTATGAGTATTAATTATAAAATAGGAGTCTATTAAAACTATAAAATTAAATAAGTTAATAAATAAAAATTGATTAAAAGTATAAGCTAATAAATAATAGGTAGGCTTGAAATAGATATATACAATTAAGTGATTAAAATTAACATGAATTGAGCTTTAGTATTATTGGTTAATAACTTGGTAGAAATTTTAGGGAACCAAGGTCTAAGTCCTACTTTTTGCATTTTTCCTCTTCATTTTTCCTTTGCTTACCTATGTTCGTGTCACACAAATTTCCTTCTATTTTTATTAATTTCTATAGAATGGTTTAATTACCAAATCGACCCTCAACTTTGGAAAAAATTACAATGATGTCTTAAAGATTTATAAAGCTTAGAAATTTACCCCAATCTAATCCCAACAAGAATTCATCTCTTATCCTTCTTCAAAATTCAAATAGAAATAGAATTCTATATCTTTTATCTTCTTATCCTAATTTGAAATCATATATTATCCTTCTTCAAAATTCAAATAGAAATAGAAATCCATATCTTCTTTATCATCTTATCCTAACTAGAATTCAAATTACTTCTTTTGAAATCCTAATAGAATTTATCTTCCTTATTTCTATTTATTCCCCTTTTCTTTTTCATCTTTTCCTTTGAAAATATTTTCTCTCCATTGTTGATAAATATTTTTGTTCCCGAATCAAAATCTATTCCCGATTTCAAGTCGTTTCTCTACTGGTTGATTTTCTGTCAATTACATCTCGTATTTTCATTAAAATTTCGACCCCTATAGGAGATTGGATCGAGCTTGAATGAAGGGTAATCGCCCAATACCTTAGAAAAGTCATGTGTGTGTCTTTTTTTTAGGAAAAATCGAGTCAAAATTCGAAACTGCCCAATTGCACACGGCCTACCACATGGGCGTATGGCCTGCCTGTGTGGACCACACAACCTCACACATAGCCATGTCCTCCTATTTTCCCTTACATCCATGTTTTACACACGACCTGGTCACACAGCCGTATGGCTCCTACACCTGACCCTTTCGTATCGTACACGGCCTGTATCTTCACACACGGGCTGGTCGTACGGCCGTGTGGCCCCTAAAACTTAAAAATTACATTTTTTGTCTTATATTTAATTATTTTATGCAATTCAATCCTTGATTAAGTTTTTAATGGCATCTAGAGAGCTAGATTTTACAATTAGGTCTTAGATTAGGATTAGAATGAGTAAATGCATGATTGAACGAATTTATGATTTAATTGTTTATGAATGTTGACATAAATCCATGAATGATTATATGGTTACTAATGCGACATAATTGCTTATGAATGATTATATATATTTACTAATGCTATTCATGCAGAATAAATGTTTCGCATGCTCTAATGATTGATTTATTAATTGCCCCTATTTTTGCAATGAGATAGAATGCTGAATGAATTATTGAATGAATGAACTGTAAAGATCTAATTATATTGCATATGCATGTGGGGAGGATATGAAAGGTGGAAGAACGATAATTCATATTAACTGCATAAATGAATGTTTGCTGTGTATTCACAACCATAGCAGATTCCAACTGCGACAGCCTTACTATGTACCCACAGAATGGCAAATTCAATATGCAATTCTATTTTATTGGGTGTACACGATCACTCTGATAGCTTTTATTTGCGAGCAGTTGTGGATCATTAGCCAAACGGAAGCTTTTATTTACACCCAATAAATGTAGTGGTAAAAGTCCATGAGCGAAGTAAAAAGGTAGAGGGGGTCTAGGGAACTCCCTATTTGGAGTGCTAGTGGTTGAGGGTGGAATTAACGAATGATAAATGAAACGTTAAACGAATGTTGCATGACATACTATGCATACTCATTGAAAAGTACATGTTGAAACGACTAAATTGATAAAGGTGCATATCTAATGTGAATGATATTATGACTCTATAGTTGATTTGTTCAATTAACTTTGACTAACTATTAATGTTTTGCTTGTCTTGACAAAAATGAATTGCAATATTGATTTGATTATTTTGTGAATTTGAGTATTATGATTGACACACATATTCGAATATTGATTTGATTTATTGAAAAAGGACTCCCACTGAGCTTCCATAGCAAACTCCCCTATTTTCCATCTTTTCAGAAAACTCAAAGGACTAGAACACGGGCTCGACATACGGAGAGTCTCAACTTGTTGTGGACTTTACTTAAGATTATTATTATTATTATTAATTTTATTATTATTGTTATTATTATTATTATTATTATTATTATTACTACTACTACTGTTTACTTCAATTATGGAACTGTGACATGGGTTATGGGGTTTTTATAGACTGATCATTTAGGATGCATGATTTTAATTATTAGGAAGTTATGAAATTAGTTGAACTGCTATTTATTTTGTTATTATTGATAAGGTTATAGGATGAGATTTAGTATAGTTTCTTTTATATATATAAATGATATAAACAAATTTATTTATGTTAATTAATTTCCGCAACTATATCCATGATCATTTTTGGTTGATTTGAATGAAAAATTTACTTGTGTAAAATAGGTTTAGAACTGAAAACTGATTTGAAAAAGACCAGACCACTTTGGTGGTTAATGTGATCTCTTCAACTCGGGTCTAGCGTCTAGGCCGGGTTGGGGAGGTTACATAGTTAGTAAATACATTATCTTTAATCCCAATACAACAATGGTTCGAGTTCCATCACACCTTGGTATAGCAACCTAACTTTTGTATCTAAATATATAGATCACTCACCTGTAAGTTCTTCCTCTAAGAACTTAGACAATAAACACATTTTTTTACTCTCTCAAATGCACTCACAAAATACGTTCCACCATGAACAAATAAGTACTTTCAATACTTAGTTACAAAATTTATACAAGTCTCTCAATATATAAGAGTTTTAAGACTTGCTAATTGTTAGAACCTCGATTTGCTCTATCCTCAATTTGATGTTCAAACATATGTTTGAATAGAGGTTTGGACAGAATTGTTTAAGCAGATAAACGCAAGAAGCGAAACAATGAGAAAAATAAACACAAATCCAAAACATGAGTAAAAGAGCTAAGTAAAGAGAGAATCAACACATGATATTTGTTAACGCAATTCGAATTTACTAATCTTACATACGTAGAGCCTCACTTAAAGAATGGTTTTATTCAAAAATTCATTTGGTACAACTATTGGCTAAAGTTCAATCTAACCTCTCCCAATAGATATTTGCAACCTTAAAGTTGGACCCGAATTGTTACGAATCACTCTCCCCTATCTTACATTATATACAATATCTTTACATAAAAATCCCTAAACAATAAGTGTCTAAATACACCCCAAACAACTAATATCTTGCATTACATATAATATCTTTACATAAAAATCCCTAAATAATGAGTGTTTAAATGCACCCCAAATGGCTAATGAGGAAGTCAATAGGCTCAATATGGCAACTTCCCTTTGCAGATTTTGTGGAGATAAAATCATTAATTTAATAATCCTTGAAAATATCCTCCAATATCTATACCAAAATAAATCCTTATTAGCCAAGATAAATCAACATATTAATGACCAAAAATAGCTTAATGGATAAAGATAAACCTTATTGGATAAGGCAATTCAATCTCTAAGATTCTTCAAGTTAATAGAAAATATAAGAATGCTTATTCTATAGTATAGCATAAAGTTCACCTTTCATTTTTTTGCTTAGACCATTTAAAATTAGCCAGACATAGTAAAAAATGCCAACACTTAAACTAACCTTGAGCTGTCCTAATGGCTTGTTCAAACTACTATCCATTTGGTTGTCCAAACAAGCTATCCAGACATGAAAAAAACATAGTGTCCAACAAGCAGATCAAGGGAATGTTTGAATATGAGATGGAATTTCAGAAATAAGATAACTAAGGGCCCAATACTAACATACTAGAGATGAATTATAATTCAATCCCTTATTAAACAACAACTAAAATAATAAAAGACTGATGTAAAGTGGATTATTATAGATATGTATTCAATGTTATTTAGATTCAATCTCCATAATTCAAGGGATCTGATTACTTGATCCGATCCAATCTAATCTTCAAGATAAGTTACTTCAAATAGATTGATCTTCTTTGCCAATTTTGCATACATCTACAATACCAACATCATTCAAAACTAAAATATTTAGTGTAACACCCCTCGCTCGGCCCAGTCAACGGACCTGAGTTACAGAGTGCTACAGAAAAGCAGAGAAATTCACATGCAGGCTGTCAAAGAAATTTATTTTAAAGTCATCATAGTTCTTATTCTAGTCATACATATGTATAAACGTTTATGAGACTAACCGAGGTTTAAGTAGCTTTATTAGTTTCATTGTTTTATAATTTTATACGGATATTATTAAACAAAACACGCCAAGGTGATCCGTAAAAAAAAAGACCATCCAAGCCTATCTGTCAAAAGACTATCTATTGCGCGTTCTTATCACTTTATTATTATCTGCCCAAATATTCCACTTTCATAAGTCCACAAATTATCCAAAATGAGTTAATATATATTTTTAATACACGCAACTTTTCCATTTTAAGCGTACTATTAGTTTACGCCAACATTGAACCATTTACACAAAAGAGCATATACATATATATACACAATGTTTAAAACATCATTATTTGTTTCATATACAGTTTCACCAAGTAAGCCTTATATACATGCCACTTGACTCGATGTAGAGTTAAAATATTTCTACCAAAAAAAGAGGTGGATAGTGTGAGTTGTGAATCAATATGTCTACCGAGTTCTGTGATGTGGTCGTTGAAAGCACCAAAAATATCTTATCCCTAATAAATACTGAAAAAGAATAGTAAAAGGGAAGTAGGGTCAAATCCTCAGGGACTGGATTTGCACAATATCTTGTTCCGTGAAATTCCAGGCAGAATCTTGCCCAAGAAAACCTGCGTTCCTGAAAAAAATAAGAAAATAACAGAATTAAAGATTTGGATCTAGAAACGAAAAATAAAATAAAAATAGAATTAAGAATATTGAATCGAAAATTTGAGAAAGTAAAAATAGAGTTGAGAGAAAGAAAATTCTTATAGGAGATTCCAGCCTCCAGTTGTCTTGTTCCACCTTGGGTTCAATCCTCGACTTTTAGATGACCCTTCCCAAACCGAATAAGCCAGTTATAGTGGAAGAGGACACCTATGACCATTAGCTCCAAGGATTTAGACTTACGATTTGGTGGAACCTGACTTTAGCCAACAATCGCTTCTGTGAGATCGTCTTATGCTAGATCAACGCTTCTCAATGGTGAATCCTACGCCATTTTGTCTCTTGGGCTCGCCAACCTCTAATGCAGTAAGCTAACAAACCGGCTGTGCAACCTTCCCAAAACATACAAAGCGGCCGCCTTTGCATACGTTGAAAAACTTACTTCTTAAAGGACATGGACGGAAGCGTCAGCCCCGTAGTGCGTAGAAATGATGAATACTCGGCGAGGAAGCTAAGTACTGACTCTAAGCCTCAAGAACCCTTTTTGGGGAATATCGATAACTTTCGGCTAGATGGGTTTAGTGGCTCATGATTGTGGTGGAAAAGAAAATAAATAAAATAAAAATGGAGATTTTATTGAAAGAAAATATGAGAAGAACAAAAGCCTAGACTTTTGGGGAGAGAGTGTTTACAGAAAAAGATGGGATCCTTTTTGAGTCACTTTACCCCCTATTTATAGTGCTAGGGGAGATAGTCTAATCCTACTTAAATTCCCAAAAGATAAATACATTTAATTGAAGATAAATAAAGATAAATAAAATAAAATTCTAAAATTAGATAATCCTTAATAATTATATTAATATTAATTATCCTAATATAATTAAAATAGAGTTTGATAGAATAAAATCTCTTCCTTTTGCATTTCAACCCTTGTGTCGTCCATGCTTGCACTTTTGGCACCAACTTTTCTTTGTGTCTCACATTGGCCCATTTTATCTCTAAATTCACACTTTTGGCCCTTAATTTTGCTTTTGCCTCAAATTTAGTCCCTATGAGATAAAAGATCATAAATAGCTCAAATTAGTAGGATCATACTCAGAATAAATGCATAATTAATACATAAAAATACGTTATTCTAGAGTGTTATCATTCTGCCAAAATCTCCACAGGGAAAGAAAAAGATAAGTTGGGTAAGCATTAAGTATGCTTAGTAAGTACATAAGTTTAAAACGTTCAACTTGCCTTGCAAAACATTCGCACATTTATAACACTTAACTAATTTCTTTACCTTACCAACATATTTTACATGTACAATGTAAGTACATCACATTCAAACATATAAAACATCTCAAACATTTCATCACTCAATTATATCTTATTTTAATTTGTATAAATCATTCAGTCAACACTTTTAATTCAGAAACATTCAGCCTGACGACTCTGTATGAACAAAAAGGAATACGCGAGTAACCATTCGATAACATATCGGATTGCTCATAAGAGCTTTCCAATCGATAACATGCCAGATGCACATAGGAAAAAACTCGTATGCTAAACATTTTCCCTGATAACATGCTAGTTTCTCATAAGAGCTTTCCAACAGATAATAAACCAGATGCACATAGTGCAAAGCCTGTAGGCCAAACATTCTCCCACGGTAACACGTTAGTTTGCTCATAAAAGCTTTCCAACTGATAACACGCCAGAATCTTCAAAGAGATTAAATTGGAGATCCGCAACAAATGCATGATTCTAGAAAAATTCAGTCAACTTCCTCCATCTTCTTCCCATCACCCTTTTTCCCATATAGTGCTCAAATACCCTTATTGGTATACCAATTGTATCCTTTGTTCATTTGGCTCTATATACATAACAAAACTTTCTTTTTACTGATTAATACCTTTCACACCTTATCAATACAAGTTTACCATCTTTTTGTGATGGTCACTAAACTAACTATAATTACGACAAAGGCAAGCGCACCTATCGAACAATAGTATAGCTATGGTGAGTAGGGAATATCATATCCATGAGGACTAGAAGTACTAGTAAATACTATTTTTCTATTATTTAGCCGATAAATTGAAGGGATTATTTTTAATTTAAAATTAACTAAACTAATTACCAAGAACGCAACAGAGAGTGAATTAGGAAAATAATCGAATAAAACCAATGAGATAGACAATACCTAGGAAAGAATCCACCTAGACTCCATCTATTATTCTGAATCTGAATTAAACGATTTATTCACTTGTATCTTGATCTGTAGAAATCCCTAAATTATGTTAATATCTCTTTCGAGAGTAAAAACAACCGACTCTAGATTGATTAATTGAAATCTCTTTCTAATTAAAACCCCTATTGTCGCATTAATTCAATCTATGGATTCCACTATTAGATTTGACTCTAATCTGGTAGATTTATGTCGTCCTATTTCTAGGATTGCATGCAACTCCACTCAATTATGCTAGATCTACTCTTAAACAGGGACTTTTGCTCCACTGAAATAAGCACATTAAACATGCATTAATATCCTGTAAATATTAAAACATGAAATAATCATACATAATTGAGAACAAGAATAAAATATTTATCATGTAATTCATAAATTAAATAATAAGATTCATCTTAGGTTTCATCTTCCCTAAGCATCTAGGGAATTTAGTTCATAATCTGGAATAAAACCATCTCAAAGTTAGGATAACAACAAGACATAAAGAAACCCAATAAAAACTTCTAAGGAAATTGAATAGAGATCTTCAATCTTGAAGAAGATCCGCTT